>NC_138743.1:5696814-5746814 GCF_965113295.1 Leuciscus leuciscus
GAATACAGAGCACAAATGGATTGGGATAATACCAAGAATAATACCAGGAATGAAAGTAAAAGGGGTTTTTCAAAGCTGCAAACGTGGAATTAAAAAAAAGGAAAAGAAAAAGAAAAGGTAACATAGTTCCAAGATGAAAGTGAGAGGAACAGGACGTCAGAATACAAAGAGAACAAGCAACAGAAACGCTCTAAAAATACACCACGATTGTTCAGCCGCACGTCCTGAACAATCTCACTCTCACTCAGTCATCCTCGGAGAACTACAGGCCGTTCTGTGAGAAGAGCTCAGCTGTACGAAAACAGGCCCTCTGCAATACAATCTGATTTAAATACACCGCTGCGTGACCCTTAATTACAAACACTGGCTATAAATGAAAGCATTCTGGGATTGAGAGACAGTATGTGTGTTTAACAGTATTCCCATGATGCTCTCTGTGCCAGTGCTGGGAGAGAGAGAGAGAAATTTTATGCATTTCCGCCCTCATGAGCATGATTGTGTGTGTGTATGTGTGTGTGTGTGTGTGTGTGGGTGGGTATAAAAATAAAGTAATTAAAGTTTTTATTTTTTTTATGTAAAAATGCAGAAAGTTTTATGTGAAAAGTTTTAGGGGTCGGGTTATTGTGAGGGGATAAAACATACAGTTTGTACAGTATAGAAACCATTATGTCTATGAAATGTCCCTATTTAGAAATGTCCTTATTTAGATAGCTAAGTAAACGTATGTGTGTGTGTGTGTGTGTGTGTGTGTGTGTGTGTGTGTGTGTGTGTGTGTGTGTGTGTGTGTGTGTGTGTGTGTACCTACTTAACTATATTTTGGGGACAAATTTGTACCCAGAAGTGACCAAAATCTCCAAAAAACTCCCTTTAGGGACGTCCTCATTTGTAAATCTGGTATAATAATAACGTAATTAAAGGTTGTTGTTTTTTTAAATGTAAAAATGCTAAAAGTTTTGTGTGATGGACAGGTTTAGGGGTCAGGTTAGTGTGAGGGGAGAGAATATACAGTTTGTACTGTACAGTATAGAAACCATTATGTCTATGAAATGTCCCTATTTAGATAGCTAAGTAGACGTGTATGTTTGATAATGGAATATTCACAATTAAATTTGAGTGACTTTTCACAAAGCTGTGGTGACCATGTGATCTTTTACACTCTAAACTGAACAGACAGCAAAAGCTTTAACTAATGACATATAAAATATCATATTTAAATATTTCAATTTAAAGCACCAGCTTATGTTTGCGTTCATATGAAGTCATGTTAGTCTTACTGTCCAGAAACCAGTGTCGGGCTGTAATTAGAGTTCTGGATGAGTCTCTTCACCGCAAGATATAAGGCTATGGCTCAAAACATAGTGAGCTCCCTAACTAGACAACATTTTTGGGCATCCAAAATGAACTATGGTGGCTGCCTAGGTAGGCATCTCGCTAGGTTTTGAGATATAACCATTGTTTGACTGCACAGGATACGCGTGGCAGCAGAATTTTCAGAATTTCACAATTGCTGTTACTGTAATTGTTTACAGACAGATATAGATAGATAGATAGATAGATAGATAGATAGATAGATAGATAGATAGATAGATAGATAGATAGATAGATATTTTTTTTACCTGTAATCAAAGAACAGTAGAAGAGCACCATCGCGCAAAACGCAACATTTCCACATCTGCCCATATCCTTCATATGACAATAGAAGAAAACTAACTTTAACCTAAAATTATCGAGTCCTTCTTCCGTTCTTTCCTTCTTCAGGCATAAAAACAGAAACAAAAGTCACAATTAAACGCCTCTGGGTGGGCGCTGGAAGCGGACAGAGATTAATTTAGATGTCAACGGGTTTTTCTTAGTTTCCAACAGCGTGACAGAATCCAGTCAGATGATCAGATGAGTCCTCAACAGTGAACAGTTCATTCACAGCAGATCCAGACCTGAAGTGATCCGGCGCGCTCTCGCCTGAGCGGTGGGCGGAGCGCGTGAAGCGCGCGCACGAGGCGTCTCGAAACATTTGTTTTATTTTCTATTCTATTTTTATTTTTACAGTCTATGCCGAGACGCGTTTCTGTAACTAATTTCCATGGGCATATAACAACTTTTGTCATTTATTTATTTATGTATTGTTTATTTTGTTGTACTCCAAGATACTCTATATAAAGATGCGCTATATACATGTAACAAATTATTAATAATTATTATTATTTAACTTTTTCCTTTATCAAGTCTGTGTGCTCTCATACTATACAAAATAAATTATCAAATAACAATAAATGTAAATAATACGCAATTGTTTCGTCTTATACGAAAAACCAAAATGTGAAATGGTATATAGTTTTGGTATATAGTAATGGTATATAGCTATTTTTGTTTATTTATAAGCAAACATCAAATAACTATGGTGTAAATATATATAATGGAGCGAGAGCCCCATCTATTGTACACTAACAAAAAACGAAATCTATGGAAAACTTCAAAAGTGCCACAAAGAGTCGCTGTGACACCGCATATGAGCATCAGTCTTTAAAACTACATTGCCCACAATGCAGGGCGAAGGACTGTTTAGAGAGCCATTCAAATGTAGCCTGATTAAAAACGAACGTCATGTCAAAGTCAAATGATCCATTGTTATATGAAAGCAGCATACTTTTAAATACACATACAAGAAATAAACAATGGAATAAATATGAAACATATCTAAGCTGAGAATAGTGTTTTTTTTTTTTTTTTAATGAAGGCAAAGGATTGGGCACGAGCAGAGCGTGTCGAATCATCGATTCATCGGTTCAGTGACAGTCAGACCGACAAGAACGGTAGAGGGAGGACACACGCACACCGATCACCGAGACCGGACCATACAGAGACCCGCGAGCACATAGATGTGGCATATGGTCATATTTATCGGTCATCTGAGATATGAATGAGATTTATCATGAGTGAAATATGAGAATGAGAGACATGAGCTCGCGCGCACCGGCCTGATCGCGCGCCGGGCCAAATCAAATTCACCTCTGTGAGATTTATCAGCGTTATTATTATTATTATACTAATCAACAGGCCTCTTATAAGATATAAGATTATAGATTGTGTTCAAGAGAGCGAGAGGAGGTGTGTGTTATAGTAAACACTGCGATGGAACCGGACACAGCCGCAGACTTCACTGTGGAAAACGTGGAGAAGGTAAAATAAATACGTTTATTATCATTCTGTCAGTAGCTCATATTTTTTTACAAGGTCATTTACTGTTCATTTACTCTTAATGAAAACTTGGAAATATTGTGTTATACATTCATATGTTGAAACATATTGTTGGGCAAGAAATAATAATCATTGGGATGTATATAATACTTGTCCAACAACAATATTCAAAATATCAAATACATATATTGTATATTTTGTATATGTTGTGTATATAATATATGTTATACTGTTGTTGTACAAGTGGATGATAAAGAACATGTCCAGAATTAAAAACAACAATTTTTATTTAGCATTTAATAAATCCTATTTTAGGACCATTAAGATTTTTGTTATAGATATATTTAATATACTCATGTTTGATTAGTTTCTCACTGCTGTAATTTTTTTTAACCAGCATAAATCAAAGTAAGTTCTTCCATAATGAGAAAATTGAATAATATATCATAATTGCTCCCATTACAGTAATGAGAATTAGATTTATTAAAGGGATTGTGGGGTTTAATGTGCTGAATTGTCATGAAAACTAGACGCCATTGCTCAAAATAATAAAGGTTTAAAAAGACTTGATGTTCTTTAAGCAGCAAAATATCATTGCCTATTACTTTCTTTTGATTTTATGGTGAAATATGACAAAGATATATTTTTGACAGGTGTTGTGGGATTCGCCTGTCAGCATCAGTGTAAAAAATGTGATTGGTTTGTTCTTGCTTTCTATTTTTGACAACTTTTGTTGCTGCACGTATTCATTTGATGCCTCTGTCTATTTCTGAGCGTAATTGTTTCTGTATGTCTGATTGTAATGCAGCTGATCGGGTTACAACTCCTGTTCATCGTTAGATTAGATTAGAGAAAAGAGAGCGGTATCGATCCATCTGTAAGGATGAGGAGAGGAGAGCGGGTGGTGTCCCGTCCGTCTCATCTCTGCCGGGTGGAGGGTTTCTCATCTTTACCCTTGACAGTCGCTGTCAGTTCTGCTCATGCGATACATACACACTCATAGTTGTTATAGCTTTTGATCCCAGTAACAGCAAACATGGTGTTTTTTAAACCAGAATAATTTCCAGTCATGCTTCAGTTTGTGTACAGTACTGCATTTACAGTGGAGGTCTTTGGATCTAGATATTCAGGAGGGTTTAAAAGGAGAAATGTTACATTAAAATTTGTGTTAACGCACTTATGGTTAATACATTCATTTAATATATCAAGGTCAAGCCTACAGGAATGCCACCGTATCGGTATCGGTCATAATGTTTTCGGAAATGTGAAAATTTGGCCGATATATTAAAGCCGATAAATAATGGATTATTTCCTTCAGCTGAGACGCTTCAGATGCCCACTGTTCGCCGTGATGCTTTTGAATTGCTTGAAATATGATTGGAATCACTTCAAAAATAGAAATTAAATTAAGTATGATAAAATCATATACGCTACATAAAATGATAATGTGAACATGGATTTTAATGGTGATACTTTTGTTTTTGTAGTCAGGCTCTCAAAAAGTGTATAGCCTAAAAATTTGGATTTAGATTTATCGGTTATCAAATATAAAGAATTATTGGTATTGGCAAAAATTTTCATATCGGTTCATCCCTAATTTATACACACACAGTTATTAGACGTATGCTTTAAAAATACATATAGGTGTGTTATGTGTACTGTCAAGTTGGCTAAAGCCGGGTGCAAACGGTTTAGTTTTAGTCGATTATTTGTACGATTTGTACGCAATCATGACGATTTCTGTGTTCGTGGCTCCTAAACGCTGGTCCTACATCGTACTGTGAGAGAGGCTCAACAGTGTCAGGAATTCAGCATGATCATCTCACAATATTTGCTGCTACGACCTACGTCTACTGACTAGCCGATAAAAATGCAACATGAAATGGCGAATTGATCAACTCTACATTACGCTAAAACTTAAAACTACTTTCCTCGAGCTCCATTTGCAAAATTGGCATGCCAAGTCATCCTCTTTTCTCTAGCCATGACCGTTTCGCTTCATCCTCTCTTTTTTTCTTCATTGCACATAAAAACCATAATTGCCAAAGTTTGTTTACCACACTAGCACATGCTGATGATGTTTTATACTAATACTAACTTGCGTCATATGATTCAATAAGTGTAATCATCGTACAATCTACAAACATGTCGTACCCAAGTTTATTAGATCCACTGTACGTGTGATTTTAATGATCTGTCAAAATCTGTAGCAAGCATTACTGATTTAATCCTGAGTTTTCTCTAATTTGTAAAACACTAAACGGTCCTGAAAATTCCCAAACTCTAGTCTACTTTAATTTCTGGTAATCAATTTTGGCTGTTGTTTTCTGATGCTCTTATATGTTGGAAGTCGCTGTCAGATAGATGGTTAAAAATACAGTTCTGCCTCTTCTTGGAAGATGTGCGATCGCTCCTGTATCAGGACGTCACTGTCTCGGTCCTTCTTTCACGGTCATTCTCTCTCAGGCTTGTTGCTGCACGGCAGGCGACGCACACAGAGGTCGTTGTGTGTGTTTATTGTGTATTGTTCTGGGCGGTGTGTGAGGGTCAGGCAGGCGTAACCATCAGCAGAGAAGAGCGGGTCATTATGCAGAGAAATGGGAAATGTTCATGTCAGTTACAAACAAAATAATACTGACTGCGTGATTTGTTGGTTATCAGGGTTTAACAATTGCTGGTCAGTTTATCACAGGAAACTTAATATTTTGCTGGAGATGATAAGACTGAGATGTTTGAATTTAGATGTTTCCCATGTGAATGTGTGTTTGATTATTCACCCAGGGTGTGTGTGTGTGTGTGTGTGTGTGTGTGTGTGTGTGTGTGTGTGTGTGTGTGTGTGTGTGTGTGTGTGTGTGTGTGTGTGTGTGTGTGTGTGTGTGTGCGCAAGTGTTGTCATGTTCCACTATTGTGTCTCGACCGTTAGCATTGCTAATTATATCTCTTGGCTTGTGTACAGGGATTCGGTTGTTGGGGTAACATGATATATTGTTCAAACCATTGAGTGTTCAAACCAGTCAACAGCCACGTATCACTGTGATTCTTACACACACACACACACACACACACACACACACACACACACACACGCATCTGATATATTAGTGCTGAAAGGTCAAAAAGCATATCTTATAATGTGATCATTTCTGCTGTTTTTTGGCATGTGTAACAATTTGCTGTAGTGTCTCTCATCATTACTGGAATATTAAGTGTTTGTTTTGTTGTTTTTGTTTACTTGATTATTTACTTCTGACTCAATGGAAATGAATCACAAAAATTCTGAGATTTAAAATTCACAAACACATGGCCGATGATGTCAGAACAACCGTTCCTGATTACTCCAGATGGGCTGTTGAACACGATCCCGAAAATCTTTAAATGTCTGGATTTATGCAGTTTTGGGGGATTCAGGACAAACAGGTTTTTGAATTGTCCAATGGGAAACAAGTCGTGTTTACAAAGTATTAAGCTGAGTTTTCTGAGGAAGAGCCAGTCGATGAATTGTTCAGTGACATCGACCTTATTCACAGCAGCGCCATCTTTGATTTTTATCTTGAATGAAAGCGAGGCTGTGAGGGATAGACATGCATCTCTTCAGTGGGTTCGTGCTGTTGTTTATTGTGTTTTTGGATTGTTCTGCTGACAACACTGCACAAATATCTTTCAGAGAAACTTCAGTAGACAATAAACCCCAGACACCATGAGCTGTAGAAAATTATATTAGTGATCAAGGAGCTGTTTTTGTTGGCAAAATAGAGCAAAAACAGGCAATACTGTGTCTAAAATGTACCCTAAAGGTCCTTGCACACTTGAGTCTGAAATTTTCGTATGCGTTTTTTCGTATTTGTCATTCGGTGTCTCTCAATTGTCAAAACACCAATCAAAATGCTTGCTATGGATGTGAAAAATGCAGAAAATCGTACCAGATCCAAAAAAATGTATGACGGATGAAAGGCATGATTGACATGACGAGAGGTCGTATTTTTATTTTTTTATTTTATTTATTTATCTTTTGTTTATTGAACTGTTGTATAAAATCAATATCACATTTGCACTCATGCTGATATTTGGAGAAAAAATATCACTCTTCGTGCGATATTGATTAACTATATTAAATTATATAAATATAAAAGACATACAGAGGTATTTTTACCCCCTTATCTTGAATATTGGGGGCTTTCTAAATGCATTTTAATAGACTAAATCACACAGTGAAAGCATGCGCACTAGTCTAACCTACTAGACTACATCACGTAGTGCATGACCTCTCTCTAGATGTGTTTTTGTAAAGTGAGGGA
Source organism: Leuciscus leuciscus (assembly GCF_965113295.1). Lineage (NCBI taxonomy): Eukaryota > Metazoa > Chordata > Actinopteri > Cypriniformes > Leuciscidae > Leuciscus > Leuciscus leuciscus. The sequence goes on from NC_138743.1 coordinate 5,704,305, forward strand.
CATACACTTGATAATGTCAGATTGCACATCGTTAAAACAACAATCACAAGATTATTGTAGACGATATATCGCACACCCCTACGGCCAAGTCAGGAATTTCATTAAAAAATACATTAAATTTCATATCGTAAATCCCCATAACACTTGGAATATACGACGTGTGTCGCATGGGATCATTCTGTGATACTTTTGCTGCTTTTTTAAAAAGCTTGATTCTGGCCAGAATGTGGAGCAGAATTTATACTGATAGTACAAATGCAGACAATGCCTGTGGCGCTGCTCATAGAGTCAGATTAAACGAGTGATTAATAGATGTCTGGGTAAAATGGATCCTACAGAATGACTGAGTCATCGCACACACACACACACACACACACACACACAGGCAAGATTGAATGCGGTAACCATGTCAATGGACCAAAGTCATTCAGCACTGGTCTTTAAGAATGAGTTTGTGCAGAATAGATGGTTGCCATAGAAACATTTCAAAAGATGTAGCCATGTGCTTGAACACCCATTTATACCATATTTATTTTTAACCATTTTAGCATCTCCGGCTAATAGCACTCACTCAAATCTTGATAACACACAGTTGGTATCATCATGTCACCAGGTTTACTCTGACAGATGGCTGTTTCTCATGGGGTTTCTAATGTACTGTGACACACACACATACAGACACACACACACACACACGCACGTCTAATTCCTCTCTGATCGTATTTGATTTTTATATTTTATGATATTAGTATTTAGACTAAATCATAAAAATAGGTACACCTTAACAGTGTAGTGATATAGATGTTTTGGCTTATAACATATCAAGAGCAGTAAGATCCACAAAAATATTGACACTGAAGAGTGAAGACTGAAAATTCAGCTTTGCATCACAGGAATAAATTACATTTTAAAATATATTCAAATAGAAAACGGTTCTTTTAAATTGTAATAATATTTCACAATATTACAGTTTTTACTGTATTTTTGATCAAATAAAATGCAGCCTTGCTGAGCAGAAGAGACTTTTGTGGTAAACACTAAAAGCTTGAATAAATTCCTGTTATTTTTGAAAGAATATGTCATTATTCGCTGTGTTATTTGCCCTGCCAGCATATTAAACGCTTTACTTGCAGAAATGAAGGCACGTGCATCAGCAGTTGTGAGACCCATAGATTCACTCTAAGAGCACACACTTTCATATACGTGTCTGCTAAACTGCCTCGCAGGAACCCTGGGGTTAATAAAGCATTATTAGATTGTATCCATGTGCTCCATAATGGCCAGAGTGCAATGTATCTCAGTCTAAAACTGTCTCTCTCTCTCTCTCTCTCTCTCAGGCTCTGCATCAGCTCTATTATGATCCTAACATTGAGAATAAGAATCTGGCTCAGAAATGGCTGATGCAGGCTCAAGTGTCTCCTCAGGCCTGGCAGTTCTGTTGGGTTTTACTGAGACCAGAGAAGGTAAGAACATCCCGTTCTCTTTGTTGCACTGTCATTCCCTCCTTTTCCATCTGTGCTTGTCCTTTATTACCCAAGTTAAAAGGGATATTTCACCGCTGGAAAGATGAATGTGTATTTGAACTGGGTCATTTATGTAGTAGAAATGTGAAATTATTTTAGAAGTTGATGCCTTCTAGACTGAGAAAAGCCAAAAAATGTATTTTTGGCTCATGTGGATGAAAGACTACAACTCCCAGAATGCACCTGCTTCGCTGCCCTACGAGGCCCCTCCCAAGCCACGCCTACCGGTTACAGAGGGCAGTATTGGAAGAAATGATGCAACTAGGCTACTAGTCGACTCGAAACTGAAAAAATGCAGTTTTATCGTGAGATCCCCCTATGGGCGGGTTGAAGACATGCGGAATGAGCTCCTCCTACTGGCTGAAGTCTCTCACCTCTGGACAAAGAAGCCTCCGATGATGCTAAATGACGATTTTTGCGTCATCTGAGTTTTTTCTCCAGACACACAATACAGAAATCTCTCGTCTCAGGGTCATTCGAAAAGACCATCGGGTTTCTACTGATACAAAGCTTAATGCTAATCGGTGAAGTATCCCTTTAAATGGCTTGGGAATGCTGTTTCACAATGACTTAGACTATTTCTGGCAGTTGCATTGCAGCTGCTGCCGTTGCATCAACTAAACTACACATCTCAACCTCCGTTTTCTATTTCATTTGACAAAAAGATGTCATCTGAGTTATATTTCGTCACAAAATTTACAAAAAAAATAAGTAATTATGTTTTGAATAAATAATTTATTTGCATTGTGACTTCGCAACTTTCCATCCCTTCATAAATGCTTTTCCATGTAAACATCATTAATGTTTTATAATGAGAATTGATATTTTTTTGTATCACAGTAATGAAAATGGAGGGGCCAAAAATGTGTTTAATTGTCATGGAAATAACATCTTAATGCAACAGTATTAATCATCCTAAAATTAAAAATAGGCTAAAATACATGAAAAATACATTTTCTTTTGATTTGATTTCGTAATGTGATTTCTGAGTGAAATATGACCCAGTTCTTTACAGGATTCATGATATTATATCAAAGAAGGTTCTTTGGTTTATTATCATGAATCATGGTAAGAACTGGGTCATGTTTACTCCCTCACATGATTTTCGTATTTTCTTTTACTTTGAGTCAAGTATGTTTGAGGATGAGGCCATGTCACCCCTGTAAAGGTCAAAGGTCACATAACCCCTTGAGGTTACATGTTTATCTGTTGAATTTAGGTAGCTTCAAGTGACATTTGTTTTCTCTTTCCTTTACACAATTATTTAGCTTTATTTTTTTTATATTAATGTATGTAATTGGATCATTCATTTAAGAGATTCATTCAAAAACGCTGATTCATCCAGCAATTAAACAAGTGATTTATGATTGAGTCATCGAATCACTCATTCAAACAGATTTTTTCAAATAATTAATTCAAATTAACCATTTTGAACAGACAATTAACATGTTGTCAGAACCTCTAGTAAATTACATGTTATTTTGTCTCGTCTGTTCAGAATTGTGGGAGAATCGATATTTTTATTTGAAACAGGAAAATTGTGATTCTCAATTTATTCTGAATCCGTGCAGCTTTAGTGTCCGTTCAGATAATTGAGTTGTCTATTGCCTCTTCTTGCACTTGAATGGTTTAAAATCATTTGAATGTTTAAATTGGCAAGACTTAGAAACATGTGCAAATGATAAACTTTCACTCTATATGATGGTTAAACTTCACAATTACTCTTTACACATGCGTGGCGAACCGCGGGGCCGGTCTGTACGGATCATTGACTATCCATTACACCTCTTACATATACAGTGGAACAAAATGTTGTTTTTGAAATGTTATTTTATAAATGTTAAAATCAAAATTATTATGAAAATAAGCCAAAAATGTGGCTTGTGACACACCTTTTGTTCTTGAATTTGTTCTTTTTTTTAATTACTGAGTGTTTACTTGTCTTTAATAATGCTTGAAATTTATATTAGTTAGGCTAGTTATTTTTCTATGCTATTTTTAAAGACTAAATGTGAATGATATCTAAGTTTTTATTTTATTTATTTTTTTAAACCTTTTTGGAATTGAAATTAGGAATCGATAAGAATCGGAATCAATAAACAGAATCGAAATTGGAATCGGAACCATAAAAATTCAAACCACACCCAACACTACTGATCATCACAAACTTTGTGCCAACTAATGGTGCAAGAAGACTTTATGCTCTGTGCACATTTCATCTGTAGTCTACTCTTCAAGTAGTCTATAAAAAAAAAAAAAACACACAATAAAAAACTGCATGTCTTCCTTCTTCTCCGCAGGTTCCAGAGATCCAATACTTCGGCGCCAGCGCCCTTCATACCAAGATCTCCCGCTACTGGGGCGACATCCCCGCCGAGCAGTACGACTCGCTCAAAACCCAGCTGTTTTCCCAGATCGCTCGCTTCGCCTCCGGCTCCAAGATCGTCCTTACCCGGCTGTGCGTGGCCCTCGCGTCCCTCGCCCTCAACATGATGCCCGAGGCGTGGCCGGGGGCCGTGACGGAAATGGTGCGCATGTTTCAGGAAGAGGGAGGCGAGGTGGACGGGCGCGCTCGCTGCTTGGCCCTGTTGGAGCTCCTCACGGTCCTCCCGGAGGAGTTTCAGACCAGCCGGCTGCCGCAGTACCGGAAGGGTCAGGTGAGGGGCGCTCTGGGCCGGGAGTGGGTGGCCGTTTACCCTCTCCTGCAGCAGCTGTTACGGCAGCCGGACTCGCCTCCGCTGGTCAAAGCCCGCGTGCTCAAGTGTCTGTCGAGCTGGGTTCTGCTGGACGTTCCTCTGAACGAGAGCGAGGGATTGGTCGAGGCCAGCTTCACGGCGCTGGCAGATCCGGAGCTGTTTGATACGGCTGTGGAGGCCATCGTCAACACCATCTCACAGCCCGACTCACAGAGGTTAGTCTTCATCACTGCACTACTCAGATAAAACACATGCAGTGGCGAAAGAAAGCAATGGAGTGAGAGAAGTGTGATGGTAGTGTGAGAAACTGAGCTGCACAGAATTATACAAAACCAGTTGAGGAACTTTATAGAAACATAAGAAACATGGAAGTGTACAAATGTAATGTTTTGCACACCTAGCTATGGCTGGTGAATCGAGAATTTTTTTCTGCCCATTAATACGTTTTGCATTATTTTTAATGAACCTGTCAAAGAAATTGCTGGACTCATTATTTCACCCCCAAATCATAATAAATAAAAAAAGAATATATTGCTTGAAGAAAATGACATTTTTGCATTTAGGACCATTAAGATTTCATGACAATTAAGCACATTCCCCGCAATTCTTATATATATTTGTGCTACCTATAATTCATGCTGACAATAAATACTCTATTGATTAACAGTTCATTTATTAAAATGTTTAAAATGATCATTTATTTAAAATGTTATAATTTATACAATTAATGTATTGCAGGAATTATTTTATTACAGTTATGCAAATCTAATGAGCATCAGCAAGGGGAAGTAAACAGTCCGGACTAATGAGAATTTGTCAAGTTTATTTTCTCTTTAGCCACTTACATGGAACAAAATGTTGTTTTTGAAATGTTGTTTAAAACATTTTGGGAGAAATCCTTAATTATTGCAATACTTTAAGTTAAAATAAAGAAAAGTTTTCAAAATTATTATTACTTAGGGATGCACCGATTGGGAAATTCTGGGCCGATACCGATACCGATGTTTAACATAACAACTTGGCCGATGGCCGATGCCGATGCCGATGTTTTTTCTTTTTGTTATTTATTCCTTCTTTTGTGCCACGGAAACATACAAGTCTTTCGGCTCTTGATCACACTATCCTAGAATGAGCACAAATTCAATCAGGCCAATTTATGAAACAAAAAAAACCTTTAATGTCACTTTCTGGTTGACAGTTATAACCTTATTTATAAGTTCTTTTTCAGTTGTTATGAAGAGCAATATGAGAGAGAAATTTGGTAATCATTGTCTGACCCAACAAAAAAAACATTATAATATTCATTTTATTTTTCGTGTTCGCATTTATGAGGGAAAAAACACGGGTGAATGTTCATACCAAAATATTAAAATTTAAGCGCGCACGCGCTCTTCTGCGAGAGAGAGAGAGAGAGAGAGAGAGAGAGAGCCCCGACCGCGCGCTCTCACTCACTATTCAGAGCGGTCAAGCTTCCCCGTACTTTTTGACAAGAGTCCTTGACAGGGAGGCCAGAGTTTCTTTGCAGCTCAAGTCGGCGGCGGTGTGTACAGTTAACGCTCTATCTGTTGACGGCGCTGAGGGAAAAGCTCCCGCCACTGGAAGAAGCAGTCGCCGCCCATTTGTGTCCTCCTGCGCACCCATCAAAGCCGAGCAGAACGTCTTAAGCACTCGCGGATCGTGCATACTCCGCCGCTTCTTCTGCTACACACCATGGTCGTTCTTTTCTCGAGAAAAGGAGTTTTCTCATAGAAAATAAATAAATAAATGCGTCATTGTACCCAGCACTTCTGAAAATGCACTTCCGAATGCGTCTCTGTCCCCAGCATATCAAACCAAACTGACGCCCATGTGACATCGGCGAATGTCATTTTTATTTCCCGATGGCCGATGGCAGTTAACGAGGCAAATATCGGCCGTTACCGATGTTCAGCCGATGCATCGGTGCATCCCTATTATTACTTATTAGGACCTATAGTAAAAATGTAACAGAAATGTACTGTTGATTAAGATGCTAAATTTGGTATTATAGGGTGGACTTAAATGGGCTTGGATATGGTCATGGTCCCCAATGCAATTAAAAAATTAAAAATGCGATATGGTGATTTAAATGATGTTTGTGCTTTCACTTTGAGTAGTGCCGCTCCAGCGCGGATGCGTTTCCGATCTCAGTCAATCCCTGTTCTTCATATAAAGCGATCGTGTCTCTTCATAAGACTTGGATTAACCGCTCAATTGATTATTTTTCAATGCCTTTATGACCTTTTTTTGGATCATTTAAGTTTTACGGGAATGGACTTTTAATAGAGGGACAGAAATCTCTCAGGTATCATAAAAAGTTTGGAAGTTGAACGAAATCCTTAAGGCCGATCGGACAACGTCGAGCCGTTTTTGAGCATCGGTCGGCTCAGTTTTTCCGGTGTGTTCTGCACAGTCGGCTCTAGACGGACGGCATGTGGGTTTTTTGGGCTGATTCAGCATGTTGAATCACAGTGGGCCGTTGGTGTGAGAGAGAACTCTGATTAGCTTTACGAGCGAGTCAGTGCACTTTATGCAATTATATATATTTATTTTAAATTGACGATAAAATATGACCTGGACAAGTTCTTGTGAGATGCACCCAAATATATATTTTATTATGTACAATTTTAGTAGCTCTCAATCCAGTGTCGGACTATTGTTCTTACATTTGTGATTTACATCTTAATTGCATTATTAATAATCGCACCAGCCTTTTTCTTTTTTTTGCAAAGAGCAAAGCATTTTTACATTTGAGTTATTAGTAGCTATTGTTATTGTTTATGTAATTATATATACAAATATTTTAATTTGTTACACTGTTAATTTGTACAATTAATTTAATTTGTACATTTAAATGTAAGTTATGTTATAATATTTTATTACTTTGATGTCTTTATAATTACTCTATGTAATGCCAAGCTTTGGCAATATTGTGTTATGTACAGTCATGCCAATAAAGCAATTTTAAATTGAATATATATATATATATATATATATATACACACACACACACACACACACACACACATACATACACACTTATAAGAAGTATATATAGATATACACTTCAGTATGCCTGCTTGAACAATATGAGATGCATCTTTAGGAATATCAGTGAATGCAAAAATGTGTACAACGTGATGGAAAGAGAGAGAAAATGGTCTGAAGGAGAACAAACACAGGTGAGAGGGAGAGATTGGGCAGAAGAGAGACAGAAACAAAGGCAAATTGAAACACAGTCACATCAGAGGGGGGGGGGGGGGGGCGGTGGCGGCGGCGGCAGGTTTATTTCAAGGATGGCTGGCGTTTCCATGGAGACAGAGCGAGGGAGCGATGTCTTTCGCTCTGGTTGGTACAGACTCGACGGGATCCCTCCCCTTCCCCCCTCAGAGAAAGCAAGAGCCAGCGGATGCTGAGGACGGACCTTTAGAGGTGAAAGCTTCCTTGATTGTGGAAAGCTGGTGGTACGAGGTTAAAGTGCTTCTGCCCTGATGGAGACAGACAGTTGTTCACCGCTCAAGTACTTGAGTCTAATCCTGTAGTTTAATAGTTTCTACAGGTGTCTCACACACGGTTACGGCTGAATTCACTTCGCAGTGCATGAGGGATCTGATTAGGACAGGTGACCTTTACAGGGAGGTTTGGGTTTTTCAAGGGAAGTTTGTGCAGCAGGGCTGATTGGAAGCATAGAATTCTTTTGGATTGGATTTTTATTCGTTATATTTCATTTTATTTTGAGGGCTAGATTATATATTTTTTGTTTTATTTTAAATTTAAATTTGCAATGTATTGATCAACACTTCTTGTTCTGGAACTCATGAAGTCCACAATAACCTTTTTGATGCAGTAATAACAAAAACAAAAGAGCAATTTAAATTGAATTTAATGTAATTCACCTTTAGATTATTTATTTATTTGTTTGTTTATTTATATATATATATATATATATATATATATATATATATGGAATTGGTGATTATAAAATATCAATCAAATATATTAATATTTTTAATCAAATACAATATTGACAAGAGAAAAATGCTAGCTGCTCCTGGCTGAATAACTCCATAGTTGTAATAAGCCTTCTGAAACCGAACATTAACACAGAGTTATGCATATTAAGAATCTCTTTGGCTCATTTTAATTACATACATAATTAAACTGAGAATTAATTCTTTCTCAATCAAACTCTGACCGCACTGAATAAATATTGTTTAGTATTATTTAGAGCTGCACAAATCTAGATAAATTGAGAATCACGTTTTTTTTATTTAATTAATTTTTTTTATAGAGATCATGATTCTCCCACGATTCTGAACAGACAACTAAACAAAATAACATTAATTTTACTAGAACTTCTGACAAAATATTAATTGCTGCAGCGTATTTACAAAAATATATATATTAATTTGAATTAATTCGTTTTTAAAAATCGGTTAATATGAATGATTCATAAATACTTCAATTGTTTCATTACTGGATGAATTATTTTGAACGAATCTTTTGAATAAATGATTCAATGACAAATAAAAATGTTAAGTCACTTGTCGCCACCTACTGGCGTAACGATGTAATCGATACAATCATTATTTCAAGTGCCAAGTTGCTTCCAAAAGGTAATTTTCTCAGTGTTTTTATCCGAACTCCGAACTATAAACTTTTATCCTGGTTTTTGTAACAGAAATAATGATGCTGTGTGGTTGAAAAGACTGTGAAGCTTTCATAACTAAACATGACAACTGCTCTCTCTGGGTCAGCGGCAGTGCCAACGCAGATTTGAATGTCCGGATATGATTTTGTCAAAGGTTTAATAGACACAGAGGCAAATTGTTGTCATTCAGGAGTAAGAACTCGTGTGGGAGTTTGAAATTAGATTTTTTTTTAACAATGAATCGTGCAGCTCTAGTATTATTAATGTATCATTTTGTTAATGCATTATTCGTTTTAACAGTTGCATGTGATTGTGTTTTTTAGATTGGACTCCTAACTCAGGCTGCGTTTGACACCCCTGTTGTTGACAGACAGTTGATTTGATGAGTAAACACTTGGACAGCTAGCGTGCGAGTTTTTACTCTCGGCTGTCATATTTTGATCTGTTGCTGAACGTGTGAAGTGTGTGGTCGACTCGCAACCACTCAAATCTCTTTGTGTGGTGCTTTGTGTTCAGTATGGCTAGCGTGTCACTTGCTCTTAAAGGTCACATCAATGATTCTGCATTGATTTTTGTTATTCATTTCACCTTTGTCCTTTTCTCCATCATGCCTGGTGCCTCGTCCTCTCTCTCGTTATCCTCTGTCTTCATCACCTCATCGCCTCCTCTCACTGTTTAAACACATTACAATCAAGCCTCTCGGGAGGATGCCATTGGACCAAATGCATCCTGTTGCCAGGCAACTCATTTCATCTGTCTCCTGGTGTTTGAGGGTAATTGCACAGAGAGGCAGGGGGAGCGTCTGTGTCCGTAGAAACACAGTGAGATGGCAGAATTCAAACATGGATAGCGAATTAGAGGTGAAAATAAGTCTGTGCTATGATAAATCAAACTCAAATTGGTAATTCTGAGAGACATGAAAGCACACACGAAAGACATGATGAGAAACTCTGATGTTGTGCTTATGGCGCATAATGTCATCCAAGGTTATTATTGTTAACTTTACTTCAAAGCGGTTGAATTCTTGAATCTGATTGGTTGATGAATAAATATTTTGAGGGAAACGCACGGATAAAGTAGTTCCAGGCAGGTCTCGACCGCATTACAGTTCCATATCAGGGGCGGCAGTGGCTCAGTGGTTCATGTGGATTGTCTACAAACCGGAAGGTTGGTGGTTCAATCCCCGGTTCCACCTGACCAAGTGTCGAGGTCTCCTTGAGCAAGACACCTAACCCCAGCTGCTCCCGACGAGCTGGATCGCCTTGCATGGCTGACACCGCCGTCGGTGTATGAATGAGTGAGTGAATGGGTGAATGTGAGGCAATATTGTAAAGCGCTTTGGTGGCCATTGGGTCTGTGAAAGCGCTATATAAATGCAGTCCATTTACCATTTTTACCATATCACTTCGCCAAATGATTTCAGTTATTTCAAAGGTCCTTACAGCCGACAACAGCAAAAGAACCAAAACCCACAATGACAGTCTGTTTTGCTGTGTCTCAGACAGAAACCAGGTTAAATCAGGTCAAAGGGTCTGTGAGGATGGAAAAGTACCTAACAAGCTCAGAGAGAAGATGTGTATAGGTGGTTGATACAAGATGGTACTAAAAACATTTTAATTAAGATGATGGATGGCACCGAACACTGCAGGTGCAGGGAATCATGTTACCTGAGATATAAAAAAATTATTTAAAAAAATGGGTGTGGCCAAAGATTTTTCCACCAATAAAAAGATGTCTCCAGGAAAGACGATTCTAACGGAAAAAAGATCTCGAGGCGGAGCAAAAAAGAAAAAGATAGCTGATTGGCTACCTACTGATAAGAAAAGGTATAAGACCTGAAGTTCGACCATTGCAAGTCAGATGAACAGCTGCATCTCACTTTATTGCTTGTCAATAAAGTTCATTCTTCTGAGACCTGGACTTTCGACTCTTGAGAGATTTCTTTGAGACCAGATCTGAGGACTTCGAAATTGCCACAACATAAACGATAGGATAAAAACGACAAATTATGTCCATGTTTTTTGCAACAAAATTACGTTTTATTATGAATGGAACGCTCATATTCTCTTTCTCCTGCTCAAACGCACACACATACGTACAGTACGGACACACACTCGCACAGAAACGTATTGTCAGCGCTGCTCTGACGATTTTGTCAGTAAAATAGTTTAACAACTTCTATAAGACATTCTCACTAGCGAGGAAATAACGGCGCTGTTCTTGGAGCAGATAAACTTACAGTTTTGCTATTATTAGACGCGCTGTCGCCAAACTCTGTTGAGAGACGCACTGACTGTGGTAATTCATACACGCTTTCTCTCTCTCTCTCTCTCTCTCTCTCTCTCTCTCTCTCTCTCTCTCTCTCTCTCATAACTGCATTACTAAGTGCAACGGTTCAAGCCTCCGTTACTAGCTCAAAAATTATGTTTTGGGATTAAATGCTTACGATATTAGTCCTACACACAAGAGTGTTTTAAGGAGAAAAACCTGACAAAGTTTTGAAATGCATGATGAAGGATGTCTTGAGGTGTGTTAACCGTAGTATAAGTTGAATTATTGAATAATAATGCACTTGTCGTGGCCGCATTACCACCTCGAGTGTGCATTATTGTTTCTAATAATTCAACAGCTCGTCGTCAATTATTCCTTACATAGACAAGTAGTTTAAAGATATTCTGAAGTCATATGATAAAAATGTAATCGTTATTCACTGAATCTTGAACCGTGTATGAGAGCATAGATCAGATTTATCAGTGATAGTCACTCTTGGCCACTTGAATCCGGATACATCTGAAAACTCTTCTTTTTCTCTGCGTTTTGGCCTTTCGTCCACATTAAGGCCCACTTTTTGTCCAGCCAAAGTCCAAGTGGATACATTTGAAAATGAGAAATTTTCCATCCATCCATTTTGAGTGCAACCTGGACGCACCAGTGAGAGTTGGGATAATGTACTAATAAAATGGTCGTGACAGAAGAAAAGCATGAGAATATTATGATGGATGGTCTCCGAGTATCGTCTCAGTTTGTTTTTATGATGATATGCGCATGCGCAGTAAGATAATTGTACTGTTTCAGAGGCTTCATTGTGGATGAGCAACTTTCGGAAAATGCTTAAATGCAAGTGTGGACCGAGAACGTTTTGAAAGAAAAACACGTAGCCTTTGATTAGCCCACCGTTCACCATCTCAACACAAACAGGTGTGCTGTGACGTTTTCCTGATGGTGTCGAAAGCCCTTCTTGACCTTGACTGCAGTGTCATTGACATGATTATTTATTTATTTAGAGCCTATTCAAGTAAAAGCATTTTAAAACCCGAACTCCTAAATAAATACTCTCCAGAGCCACAGTCTCACCAGCCATTAGATCAATGAAGCCAGGAAGGACAGGGCAAACAAACACTTTAAAGGGGGCATATTCTTCATCTAGGGATGGGTCATGACTAATTTACTAGCCATCCAACAATCAGCTAGTTTATCTAGATTTTATTTATATAGGATCTGTCAGAAATAAATGTTGAAAACAGTTGTGCTGCTTAATTTTTTTTTTTTTTTTTTTGTGCAAACCGTGATACTTTTTTTTTTGGGGGGGGGGGGGGGGGGGGATTCTTTGATGAATAGAAAGTTAAAAAAATCTTTGTAACATTATAAATGACTATTTTTTTTTTCATCAGTTTAATGCATCCTTGCAGAATAAAAGTATCAATTGCTCAAAAAAAAAAAAATCATTAGCATTTTCCAGCTTTTCATTGTTGAACCGAGTGTGACTTTAAAAAGATTTCAAGTTTCCGTTGACTAGAAATTTCGATCGCGCACAAAAAAAAAGGAAAAGCTGCCCGGCATGAAATGGCAAAATGCCAAGCGGAGGATATTTAATATAATAAATTAATGGAAAGCAGGATTTGACTTTTGAAATGAGCGAGTTTACACAATAAATGATTCACAATACACATGAATAGATTGAAGCGTAATCATTACTTTCAGTTCTTAATGAAATGTTGCATCATTCATCTTAGATGATGTTTTAATTACTGTGTAGTGTGTGCATTCTGTGATTGGCTCATCTGTGAAGGATGCGTGCAAAACTGCATTAGAATTTGGACAGAACATTGTGTCTCTGCAACGCAAGGTTTCTGCCTGACATTGGAACAGTTGGTTTGCCTGAAATGCCTTTAAATGCTGCCAACATGGGTTTTGGAACAGAACTTGTGTTTATATAGTACATCAGTACCTTATTTTCTTTTTAAATAAAGAGCAAGAAATATAATCTTTTCCATGATATGAACCCTTTAGAAAAACATGAGATCCTTCAGTGATGTTTAGTGTCTGCTTGGCAGCCTATATTTTCCTTCAGCACTGCAGAAATGGGTTTAAATGAAGAAAACAAGACCTATCGAATTGTGGAACATGTCTTTGGTATATCGTATGGACTCGTCTATAATTTATCATCACCACATTACATCACAATCTGTGTAATATCGTCAAACTTAGCACATTCTCAGAGAAAATTATGCTGTTTTGTCACGTGATTTTCTCATTTTCCACTAGATATTTTCCTCTACATCTCATCAGCAATTTCGATTTTGGCACGCTCTGCAGCAGCCGACCACTAAAGAGCGAATGCATCGTCTGTCGGCCCAACCCTACGCTGAATATTTGAGTTTCATTAGGATGTTTGCCCTAATGAAGCGCTCTTTAATGCCACAGAGCCGTGATCTCTGATGTGTCTGTCGAGCGCTGAGCCTCAGACGAGCCAGTAATGAGCCGGCGTTCATACTTTTTCTCTGTCCATACCTCATTAACATTTCCACTTGTGTGTCCTTCCTGCTGTTGACACCAAAAGGAGGATGAGACGAGAGAGAGGGAGAGGGAGAGAGAGAGAGGGGGAAAGGACAGATTGTTCCAGAAGCGCTGAGATGGCAGCAGGGGTGAGGAACATGACAGAAGTTCATGTGGGAATGAGGTAACAGCTGTAGACAAATGAAGGAGAGCGTGATGATTTGAAGAGAAGAGGAAACTGTACATTTTGCAGATGAGAGTTAATGTTGTCCATTGTGTTTTTGTCAAGAGAGCATTAAGGGAATGTGTTTAGAAGTGAATTAGCCAAGCAAGTCATTCTAATGTACAGCATGAAATGGATATTTCACCCAAAAATTCTGTCATTAATTACTCACCCTCATGCCGTTCCAAACCCGTAAGACTTCTGAGAGTCTGACATCAATCTGTGAGCTTTCTGTCCCTCCATAAATAGCTTATGTCCCATTGTTTTGACTCGATGAAATCAATCGTTTTAAAATGGCATTGCAAAAGTATGGCAGTGCTGACAGACATAATTATTGCAATACATATCAGATAACGGTGGAATCTATAACTTGGCTAGGTCTACAGGCAAAGTAGTAACTTGTTTAGAGATTGGTATTGTTACCAACATAGACATTGTCAGTGGACAGCAAATCTGATGCTATGCAAACTATGTCGATTTGTGTTTTATTACTGTCACTTTCCCTTTTTGCTTGCAAACTCTTTTCAGTTCATGGTTCAGTTGTTGTGGCTCCAAGCTACACGTAGTGGCCTGACCTTCTTTCCATTATTTACGGATATGACATATATAAACGTGCAGTTGGATGATGAAAGTATGCAGTTTGCTGGGAAATCCATCTTGAGAGTTTATATTTGTATAAAATATAAATATAATTAAGTATAGGCTTACCATTGTGGTTTAGGGTAAGGCAAAAACATGGTTTGGAAGATGGTTTTATGATGTACTGATGTTCTCCTTTTTCTATTTATTTATTTATTTATTTATTTATTTATTATATTTCAAACAAAAATAGTTACCTGTGAAGCTAATGTGTTGCTAATTATGTGACCCTGGACGACAAAACCAGTCACATTTTGACCTAAATAAGCTTTCCATTGATGTATTGTTTGTTAGGATATGACAATATTTGGCCGATGTTCAACTATTTGTAAATCTGGAATCTGAGGGTGCAAAAAAATCTAAACATTGAGAAAATCTAAAATGTTTTATATATTTACGGTTGGAAATGTACAAAATATATTCATGGAACATGATCTTTACTTAATATCCTAATGATTTTTAGTTTAAAAGAAAAATCAATAATTTTGGCCCATACAATGTATTGTTGGCTATTGCCACAAATATACCCGTGCGACATGTGACTGATTTTGTGATCCAGGGTCACATATGGTTTCATGTCGAGTCCTGAGCATTGTCCGTGTGTTTCAGGTATGTGAACACTCTCCTGAAGTTGGTGCCGCAGGTGCTACAGCTACAGGAACAGTTACGAGACGCCGTACAGAATGGAGACATGGAGACGTCACACGGCATCTGTCGAATCGCCGTCTCTCTGGGAGAGAATCATTCAAGGTACAAATACGCACAATAGGTGAAGAAAATGTAATTTGAGCACCTTTAGAAAATGTGAAACCTTTTCTAAAAACAAATTGATAGGGCTGTTAATGTATTGTGTTAATTGGATGTTATTAATTATAAAACAAAAAAATTATTGACCTTTATAAACCTGAATACAAATATTTTCTAACATTATAAATGTCTTTATTGTCACTTAAAAATATAATGTATATAATTGGGGCTTGACATTAACTTTTTTGCTCTCCAGCCACTGTGGCTAGTGGTTTTCCAAAGTAACTAGCAATTTTGACATCGATACCATAGGGGAAAACTGCCATATAGATATTATTATTTGGCAGCAGGAATATTAGGCTGCTGTCACTTTAAGACCTGATGTACAGACCTATTATACTATTATTTTCTTTCTCAACTGTTTACGTTCACTTAAAACTGAGTGTGTTTATGTGAATACTCACCAAGAATGGTATTTCGAAAAAAAATTGTGTGTATTTGACTGTTAAAGCGCAATAAGCAGCGAAAAACAACTTAATTTAGTATTTAGAGGTGACTTTGTTCACACACTTTGGGTGTGAGCACAAAATCTGCGGGAATGAGTAAAATTATGCGCAATACACTCAATTCCATGCCGAAATTCAAGCCCTGTAATGCCAAGAACATCTGGAGCAAATGAACCGAGTGAGTGAAGGGAGGCGGGTTTGTGCGTCAACTCGCTGTCGGAGAGATGAGAGAGAGAGAGAAAGCGCAGCTGGCATCGTGTATCTGTGGAAAATGAGTATTGGAAGCGTTTCAGATATTTCAGTAATGATATGTATCGAAAAATCTATATTTTTGTCAACACTACATTGCACTGTTTATTATTTCAGATGTCTTTTTAAAAGACTACAACTGGAAGAAAAAAAAAATAGAGAGAGAGTTGTGGAAGGCCTATACTTCATGTTAAACATAGGGTGGCCGCGGGTCCTTAAAAAGTCTTAAAATGTCTTAAATAAAGTTTTCCTAAAAAAAGGCCTTAAAAAGTCTTAAAATGTCTTAAATTCAGATTCGATAGGTCTTAAATATTTCTGGTCACGTTACCGCTAAAATTTCTCCAGTCTGACGGACCTAATATCCGTCAAATAACAAGTGAAGCATCGAATCGCGAGAATGATTCAGATTTTATTACATAAACAGCTATTGATAATGATAATGTAGGCTTTTTCTGGTAACGCTGTTGAGGCTCGCGCTGCTTGTCTCTGTGATAGATTTTATAGGAAGAAATCAAAACAAATGAGCATAACGGCAAACAAAAAAACTCCCAGAAGAAACATACTGAGGTAAAAATACACTCTCGCGTTTCGGGAGTCGGGATAGACGGAATTGTCACTTGCATAATCGGGCCAGCATTGCATCATAAGTAACTTTACCATTTGCACGTCTTTTAAAGTTTTACCTGATTAAACATTCACGCGATTTGAAACTATTCAGTACTTGCGCGCTGTCTGAGAGAGATGGGTTTTTTTCTGCACACATAACGTTACATAGAGTAAAGCCGCCTCACAAACAGCTCGTGGGTAACAAAAGTTATTTTTCGTCGATTTTATCGCTTTAACAGTCAAAAACATGCGAAAATGATGTCAATTTCGGTCTTGGTGAGTATCCTCTAAACACAGTCGGTTATGTCTTAAATAAGCATAAATCGCACGTGACCGTATAATGAACACAGGATCCGTGCACTAGCTCTTAAAGGGACAGCAGCCATATGTGTCTCATTCATTTGGTTGTCAAAACAACAAACCATAGCTTTCATTTTAAGGAATCAGGATTAATAGCCTATGTATTTAATTTAGTCAGGACTAAAATACTACCCAGTGTTATTTTACATTTGATTACTTTATTCAGTCTCTGTAGTATTTCTGAATACTAGTCTTAGACCTAAGCAAAAACTTTTCTCTTTATTTCTATTTATTGGTATCTTTATTCTATTGTATTTATTTGTGCTACTTTTTTCAATTTAATTCAAAGATTGAAATCAAGCTTCCTTGTGTTGTGTAAATTCTTAAGACCAAAATTACCCCATTGTAAAAATGCAATGAGTGAGCATACATTTAGGCCAGATACATGTAATAAATAAAAGAAAAAGTCTAAACTCCCCCCTCAAATTAAAAATCTAATACGCATGTAATATGTATTTCCATCACAGGTTTGGTCTTAAATTTCATTCAAAGTGGCATTAAAAAGGTCTTAAAAAGTCTTAAATTTAACTTGTTTATATCTGTAGACACCCTGCATACAGCAAAGACAACGTCGGCAGTATTGACGGCAAAATAGGCTACAGAATATTTCGTTCTGTATTGACAGGTGCAATATTTGAAAATCTAAAATTATTATTATGATTTTTTTCAAATTACATTTATATCTGCATTTATGTCAAAACCTAGAGACTTTCAAACATCAAAATGTCATTTATTAATATGTATTCGTGTCAAAATGACATACAAACAATTTTTCCTATTCTATTTTGCCTGGAAACGCTTCCAACGCGCTTGCGTGTCGCGTGAAAAATAGGTGTCGGTTTTCGAGCCGCGCCTGAGACGTGCGTGTCACGCAGGCGGTGTGCAAGCTCTAACCTGTTAACATGGGAGCCGAAATAAAAACGGACACGCCACACAGCCAGTGTGTAGCCGGCCTTACACACCACTGCCGAAATCAGTCAGTTAACGGTGTTAATGTCAAGCCCTGTATATATGGTCAAAGTATCGTGTATCCCTAATGATAAAGATTGTCCAGATATGAAGCAGTGCTGGTGTGATGAAGGTCTCTTCTCCTCTTTTCTGCCAGAGCTCTGTTGGAGCAGGTGGAGCACTGGCAGAGTTTTTTGGCACTGGTGAATATGATCATGTTCTGCACGGGCATCCCCGGACACTACCCCGTCAACGAGACCACCAGCTCTCTCACACTCACCTTCTGGTACACACTACAGGTGAGCCTCACTGCTGAGATCTGACACCGACTGCGTCTCTAGTACCTACTGCGTCTGTATCTGTTCAGGACCTCATCATCAGTGCCTTTTTCCCTCAAATCCAGCACTTGTTGATGATAGTGATGATAAATGTCACATATTGTCCAAATTAAAGTCTTACGGTCACACAGAAGCAGAATATAATGTCAGTTCAGGACTTGCTACTGAGTTGTGAATGACTTTGACTTCAGTTACCTGTCCATACTGACATTATTTAAGCCACTTCCGTCTGCTATTGTATGTACACAAGTTTAGAGTCGCACCTGTTAGAAAACACACTGTTCATTATTTGTAATGTGTTGTCTGTACTAGTGTCTTCAGTGTTTGTTTGTGTGTAAAGCTGCAGTAGTGATGGAGAGTGGCTGTTAGAGACATTGAACCGTCCTTCACACAGTATCTGTTCACCTGTGCTGTGTGTGTTTACTGCAGTGTGTGTCGTCACGTGTTGAATATTCAGGAATGTCCTTTGCCTGTGTCTTTGCCTGTCTTAACAGTCTGCATTGGCTGAATATTTTATGTATATGTTTAAAGGCTTAAATCCAGTAGCAAAACTATTAGTTTATGGATGTTCTATTTAATTTCTCCATAGAGAAATAGAATATTAACAATTTATGAACTTTTCAGTACAAACCTGCCATGCTCTCTGAGGTTAAAACACAAGTCAGTGTGATTTCAACACAAATTTTAACACTGCCAATTTTTTCAACAGTGATCACCTTATTGCATGAAGCATTGCATATTATTATTA
Source organism: Leuciscus leuciscus (assembly GCF_965113295.1). Classification (NCBI taxonomy): domain Eukaryota; kingdom Metazoa; phylum Chordata; class Actinopteri; order Cypriniformes; family Leuciscidae; genus Leuciscus; species Leuciscus leuciscus. The sequence continues at coordinate 5,723,333 of NC_138743.1, forward strand.
TTATTATTATTTTTATTTTATTAAAAAAATATTATTTTATTTAGCTCCAGCATCCCAGCGACCCTACAAAAGACAAGTGGTTTGGATAATGGATGTATGGATATTATTGCTTTATATAAAATATTTATTTATTTAATTTTTTGATTTATATTTTTTTATTCTATGAAATATAATAATTTTAATAAAAATAAAATATAATTATTACTAATATTAATTGGTTATCGTATTAGTCAAGGCCCCGATATACTCATGGCAAAGTTCTTTTTCGTTCTTCGCTTAGGGGTAAACAATATATAAGTATGTGCTGCTGCACATTTTCCTCTCAATAACAAAATAAACACAACAAAATTGAGAAAACGGCAAGCTTTTTAAAAATTTTATAATAAAGCATAAGATAAGCATCTGATCTTAGCAACGTTTGCACGAGCTCTGCAATTCAGCACTAGTAAAGTCACGTCACGTTTACTTATATAGTACTTTATATAATAGATAGCCTAAAATCAAGCAGCTTTACCATATTAAACATGAAAAACAGTGTCAGTGTCTCATTTCATCAGAAGTACAACTTCATTTTCTACCATAAAGCAAATCTATTTAAAAATAAATTAAATCAAACTCAAATCAACATTTCAATTATTTATTTGACTAAGTAGCTGTGTGATGAGTGATTCTGACTCACTGGCTGTAATCTTCCTTACTTTATCAATAGTTGAGTGTTTATTTGTTGATGTTTGGCCATGTGTTTCAGGATGACATCATGTCGTTTGAGGCAGAGAAGCAGGCCGTGTATCTGCAGGTCTACAGGCCCGTGTATTTCCAGCTCGTAGACGTTTTGCTGCACAAAGCGCAGTTCCCCACGGACGAGGAGTATGCTTCCTGGTCATCAGACGAGAAGGAGCAGTTCAGGATCTACAGGTGTGTGTGTGTGTGTGTGTGTGTGTGTGTGTGTGTGTGTGTGTGTGTGTGAGAGAGAGATTCATTTTCTCATGAGCCTGTTGTAAAATTTTCTTCTACACTCAGCAGTTTCCTGTTGGATTTGCTGAATTGGCACAGTAGACAATGTTGCTTTTCTTATTAGGAATTATGCAATATTAAATATGATTAAAATGCACAAATATTACAATTTAAAATGTATTTAAATATTTAATATTTAATAAAATATTTAATAATACTTTAATATTTAAATATTGAATATGTGTGGCTAAAACTTTTTGATTTAATTGTCTTAAAAAAGGAATATCAACACAAAGCGAGTGAAGGGTTGATAAAATAATGCATTTCTGTGATGTTTGACTCTTTTAGGGTGGATATATCTGACACACTGATGTACGTCTACGAGATGCTGGGAGCCGAGTTACTCAGTAACCTGTACGACAAACTCGGGCGACTCCTCACCAACACAGAACAAACACCATCATGGCAGGTCAGAAGATAATGGATTCAGTTTTCATTGTTTTTGCTGTTTCAATAAACAAAGAAAGGAAAGAGGCGAACTTTTGCGCATAATTAATTAAAATAAAACCGAAACTGATATGGCTTAGTGCGATTTATAAATTGGCAAAGACTGATTTCATTAAATAAATATATATGCTTCTTGTTTCATAGTGAAGCTCGGCTCTGTGTTCTTTTACACGAGAGCATCTCATGATCTGGTGCTTTCAGCTTCTCAGAGCGGCTCGGTTCACACAAAATGTGGCTCCACATAAAACACATAAAAAGGCGGCTTGGGTCACTTATGAATGCGCCAACCATCTTCCCAAACTTGTAATGGGAAGCTCTTATAAACTGAATGTTGTCAACTTAAGAGAAGATGATTTCATTTTTCCGCCAAAATAAAAGCTTGTTGGTTTAACATTTGAAAATGAAGAAATTAAGAGTAAATATAAAATGAATATGAATATTTATTTTATAAATTGTCTAAAAATATTAGTATTAAATAAGTATTAGTACTGTCAAATAAAATTATTATAATATAATAAGTATTACAATAATTAAAGGAGAACTCGGTAACTCTAGCGAACTCTTGTCACTTCTTCGCTGATTTTCCCTTTTGTTGTCGCATGTTTTCCCCACGAGCTCCCCCTACAGCTGTGGGGGGGTGTATATTTCACAACACAGTCGTAAAAAACTCATTTGCGGCGGCCTCCTCCCCCTCTCTACCGCTGCTCATGTGCGTTTGTTTTGATCGGAGCAAGCCAACTGTATCGTGTGGAGCTATGTCTACCGAGGTGGGTAATCTGGTAATACATCATACATGCGTGTGTGTTTATGTCGAATTGCCGTAAAGCAATTTGTGTTTCGCGCTCGTTCTCGTTCTAGTTCTCGCTTATCACGAGACTTCCAATTTCTAACTTGCCGGGACGGTAGTGTTGCAAGTTGCAAGGTTGGTTTTCCGCCTGGGAACGCTGGGGGGAGCGGGGAAAGTCACCAATATCACCAGAACAGGTTGTTTAACCATCCAAATGATTTCTAGACAGTTTTATTAAGTTAAAAAAGTTACCAAGTTCTCCTTTAACAATATTTCTTATTTTGGTTAACATTTTTATTTAGTAATAATAATATAATTATTATTATTTTATAGTCATATTGATATATAATCACAAAATTGCCTATAATTGCATAGAATAAAAAATTGTGCTGCCCTATAAACAAAGATCGCAAACCTGGAGTTAAAAAAACAACAACTATAAATCGTGATCGCAATTTTTATCAGAAAAACGCAATTAGATTTTCCAACCCAAATCTTGCAACCCTACATGGGGTTTAATTTTAACAGGAATGTGTCTGTTTTGTTCCAGCATACAGAAGCACTGCTGTACGGATTCCAGTCCATCGCCGAAACGATAGATGTGAACTACTCTGATGTCATCCCAGGACTCATCGGCCTCATTCCACGAATCAACATAAACAACGTCCAGCTGGCCGACACCGTCATGTTCACAATCGGTGTGTGTGCTTGCGTATCGGCGCTCCTGTAACATTAAAAACAGTCGTTGTGCCATTTCTGTGTTTTAGGAAATTGTCATTTGCCATCTGAAGCAATTTAGACTGTTTTCACACACTTTGGTCAAGACCAGACAATTACACATGATTACTTTCCCACACAGACACTCAGTTTTGTGTTCCAGCCGAGATATTTACCCATTACGTGTCTCCCTGTAGGAGCGTTGGCGGAGTGGTTGGCGGATCATCCGGTGATGCTGAGCAGCGTTCTGCCACTGGTTTTGCAGGCATTGGGCAATCCAGACCTGTCTGTTTCCAGCGTCTCCACACTAAAGAAGATCTGCAGAGAGTGCAAATACGACCTGCCCCCGTACGCTGCCAATATAGTCGCTGTGTCGCAGGTATTACATGCTCTAATGATGATACTAACACATATGAGACACGTTTGAACAGTTTTATCTCCTCTAAATGTCTTGTTTTTTTTTCTTCTTGTATGCAGGAAGTGCTTATTAAACAGATTCACAAGGTGAGTTTGTATTTTGATGAATAAACCCATTTGGTTTTGCTCAGATAAAGCTGATTTCATAGAGCTGTAAATGTAAATTTTTTGATTATGGTCAACCGTTTTGAAATCAAAATCTACTTTGCGTAGTATCCTGATCAGGGGCTGCACAAAGCGTCAAATGGTTTATTGATCAACATGTTTTTGAAGCGTTGATCATTGTAGCCAATCAGAGACATATATGTTGAGCGCGTAAACACAGTGGCCAATCAGAGGTGTTTAAGAATCTGTTCCACAGCGCTCAAAATACTAAGGGGAAACGCTGGTGTCGCATTTCTAAAATTTCAGTACCGACTTGGTATCGAAGTCGGTACTTTTGACAACACTAGTTTATGCACTTACATATCAATACATACAACAACACTTACATAAACCAATTTCAATTTGAATGTAAAGTATGTATTTAAGTCTGAGATGCATGATTTATTTAGAGATGTAATGGGTTTGTTCTGTATGGATATTCAGCAAATCCCTGTGCATAATTGTTTATCAAACATGAAATATGGTTGGCAGTGATTTTTGGCACTTCGCACAGCTTTTCCACTTTCATTGAGGACAAAAACAATACATGAAGCCGGAAATGCATCACGCCTGGTGTTACACCTGTTCCTATTTTCAATCTCTCTCTTTCCCTCTAGACGAGTCAGTGCATGTGGTTGATGCAGGCTCTGGGGTTTCTGTTGTCTGCACTGCCGGTGGAGGAGATCTTGAGGAACCTTCAATCTCTGATCACTCCGTACATCCAACAACTGGAGAAACTAGCAGAAGAGACGGTGAGACATCAAACTGCTCGCCCTTAGTCCTCTCAGTCCTCTGGGTTTGTTTATCCGTGTGTTCGTTTGGCTCGGTCGCGTGTGAACAGACCCTGTGTCTGCGTGAGTGTGTCATAGGATGGAACATTTCTCAGCAGGAACAGATTGGCATTACTCTGGGCGCTGGAAGAGTAAACTGCAGGAGAAATACGCTTAATGTTACCGAGAGCCCTGCATTGATTTATACTAAAGGGTTAGTTCACCCAAAAATGAAAATTCTGTCATTAATTACTCGCCCTCATGTTTGTTTCAAGTTCGTAAGACTTTCGTTCATCTTCAGAACACAAATGAAGACCTTTTTGATGAAATTTGGGAGCTTTTTGTCCCTTCATTGACAGAACAGGGACAGAGATCTCTCAGATTTCATCAAAAAGATCTTTATTTGTGTTTTGAAGATGAACGAAAGTCTTCTTTGAATGACATGAGGGCGAGTAATTAATGACAGAATTTAAATTTTTGGGTGAATTATCCCTCGAAGGAAGTGACATTTCAAGCACAATATTTGATCTATTTTTGCTGCACACATAGAAGTGTTGCCAAAAAAAAGCTGAAGCAGGATCAATGTAAAAACTGTTAAAACAGCAGATCAGGGGACTGGCAGTAACTGTTGTATAATTTTAAATTATACCTATAATTGAAAATAACCTTCAAGCATTCTCTCTTTTACTGCCAAAACATCCTGGATGTAATGGAATAAGTGCTGTCCTTGTTTGTTTTGAAGTTTATACATGTTGAAAAAGAGCAAAAAAAAAAATCGTTAGTGATGCACCAAAATTTTGGCAACCGAAAATATCTGGTTGAAAATTTAATTTCATATTTTTAAGGGCCGAAATCATTGACAGAAATAGTGACATTAATTTAATTGTCCTGTTTTATGAAATCACTCAATCAGTGTTTCAGCTGTGGAAAGATCAATAAAACAGCTTGTAAACAATATGTAACATTACATTAACCTCATGAAAAGCTATTGAATAACTATAAACTCGTTAGTTAGAAAAAAAAAACTCTAGAGAGCAGCATTTTCCTAAATATGTATGCACAACATTATATTTTAACTTGACCTGTTGTCTTCATTATTTAATGTATGTTTGAATAAATGTCATGAATACATTTTTTTATTACAGCCACTGTTTAAATGTGTATATTTAACAATGAATTAAAGGGTTAGTTCACCCAAAAATTTTAATTCTGTCATTAATTACTCGCCCTCATGTCGTTCCAAACCCGTAAGACTTTCGTTCATCTTCGGAACACAAATTAAGATATTTTTTATGAAATCTGATAGCAACTTTCAAGGCCCTGAAAGGTAGTAAAGACATTGTTAAAATAGTCCATGTAATTACAGTGGTTCAACCTTAATATTATGAAGCGACGAGAATACTTTTTGTGCGAAAACTCCCCCCAAAATAACGACATTATTCAACTATCAATGGAGGGACAGAAAGCTCTCAGATTTCATCAGAAATATCTTCATTTGTGTTCCTGAAGATGAACGAAAGTCTTACGGGTTTGGAACGACATGAGCGTGAGTAATTAATGACAGAATTTTCAGTTTTGGGTGAATAACCATTTAAAGGATTAATTCACTTCAGAATAAAAATTTCCTGATCATTTACTCACCCCCATGTCATCCAAGATGTTCATGTCTTCCTTTCTTCAGTCGAAAAGAAATTAAGGTTTTTGAGGAAAACATTCTAGGATATTCCTCTATATAGTGAAACAGGTTGAAGGTCCAAATTGCAGTTTCAGTGCAGCTTGAAAGGGCTCTACATGATCCCAGCCAAGGACTAATGGTCTTTATCTAGCCAAACGGTCGGTCATTTTCCAAAATATAAAAATAATTATATACTTTTTTTTTTTTTTTTTTTTACCACAAATGCTCATCTTGCACCAGCTCTGCGATGCGCCACACATGACGTAATCACGTTGGAAAGGTCACATCTTGGATGACATTGGGATGAGTAGATTATCAGGACATTTTTATTCTGAAGTGAACTAATCATTTAATATATCATTGACAAGTTGAAATAACTTTTCAATGATATATTAAGGGATTAGTTCACTTCAGAATAAAAATGTCCTGATAATTTACTCATTATTATCGCTTATTGCATATTATTACTCTTATGTGCAATTTACAACTAATTTTTTTTTGCAGTTGATTGGTAAATACATTTGATTAAGTAATTGATCATTAAATAAACTTTAATTTCAGTTTTTGGCTAAAGGAAAACTTTTGGTGTTTCACTATTTTTAATTTCTCTTAAGATATAACGAAAGGAATAAAACTATTTAATTAGTATTGCACCCTGCCGCATATCTACAGACAGCCTCAAAATGTGCAGCTTTACCTTTTTTCAAAGTGTTTAGACTTATGATATTCATCTGGCTGAGATAAAAAAAAAAAAAAAAAAAGCAAAAAAAATTCCATATCTTCCATTGAAACTGAGACCAGAATTTAACAATGTCTCACTTCAGTGAGCAACTAAAACACCCTAGCAACTACATTGCAATGCCCTGGCAACCATATGCAAACATCATAATCTATCTTCTAAATACTTTTGCATTGTATTTATTTTTCATCTCATCTATTTCCTGTTCGGCTTCATATCTCGTCTCTCTCTAAAATGCTGCTTGTCTATTTTTGACTTTCGTTTTCTAATATCTTTCCTCCCTGTCTGGTCCTTCCCAGAAAGACATTACATCAGCCTTAGTAAACAGGCTGGGATGGGGCGCTCACACAGCGCCCCCTGCTGGTCACGGACACTGAGTCTAGACACTCGCATCTCATGTATCGGCTCTGATGTTATTTTCAGACGGGGCTGTCAGTACATTGGCTAAAAATACCCAAAGTAAACAGGAACTCAGTGTACAGTTCTTCACATATTCTTTATAAAACAAACTATTCCAGTTCTGATATATGATTGGATGAGCTGTTTGAAGCAGTTTAATAGACAACACATGCATGCGAATCTGACATCATAGGAATTTAATTCTACATGAATGATTTTTACTATTAAACTTATTATCATGTACGTATTTTATAGTGTAATGTTATAATGTTATTCCAGGTTAACCTTTTGAAGGAAAGGTCGTTCGTGCAACGATGCTTTTGTTAACTGTTTAATTGAGCGTCTCTTTCCTTTTGTGCTTGTGTGCATGATGTCATAAAGGAAGTAAGACAATGTAGCGACTCGCTCTGCCTCTCGGCCAATCACTGAGCTGTTGTCATGGAGCTAACAGCAGTAATTAGACTGTTGGCCTAATGGATGTTTAACGACTGTTTAATTACCGCTGATGTTCCCGGGAGTGCCGGTTCAGAGCGCACGCCCACCCCACCCGCCGGGTCTCGTTATTTTATATGATTCGAGGGATTTTTCTTGCTCGTTTCGTTAAATGTGTTGAATTGTACTATGGCACAGTGTTATTTTAGTGTCATTGAGATGCTAGTATAGTTTTTATTAATAGTTTGAAATAGTTTTTATTTTTGTATTTTAATTTTAGATAGAGTTTCAGTAATTTTTATATAGTTTTTATTCATTTATTTTAGTTTTAGTTATTACAGTAAATCAAGTTAAACTAAATGAAAATGAGAAATGCTTCCTTGGCAACTAGTTGAAATAAAGTAATATTTTACTTTATTTCAATTCACGTTTATTTTATTTCAGGGAACAAAAATTATTTGTATTTTTATGGTTTTAGTTAACTATAATATCAGTATAATTAAAACAATTGTAAATAATAATTAAAAATGATTAAAAATGTGTAATTCTATTTCACTTTAAAAATAACATATTTAAGAAAAATAACAAGTACAACTCTAAAATGACAATACTCATGTTTAATATTTCATCTCAATTTCTTTATTATCACACTAAGTCATATTTAGATTTTATTTAGTTTAAACGTTCTACCCTGACGAACAACAGTTTGAGCTATGCTAATATGTGAAGTATAGCCACTCACAATTGATGTCATTATATACAGTTGTCTTAAAGGTACACAACAAAAACATGAACATAACAAAAACAGTCGGTTTAATCCAAAGTGTGATTGAGAGGAAAAAAATGGCCATGGATGTCTAAATAACGACTGATTTTCTTCATGAAATCTCGACAAAATATAAGTTGTATGTGAAATCTGGCCCTTTTAAAATGAAAAGGCATATCGAATAACAATCTGACCCTGTTTTCTCTTTTCAGCCCAACCCCTCGAATAAACTGGCCATTATTCACATCCTCGGTCTGCTGTCCAATCTCTTCACCACGCTGGACATCACCAAACAGGAGGAGGAGTCAGGAGAGAACGCCCCGCCCATCAAATCAGCCCCGCCTCAGACCGGCCCCAACCCTGTAAGCACACCTGCTTTCCACGGTCACGCCGCAGCATGTGTTTCCGTGTGGCAGAGGAGGACTATAGTGTGTTTGTGTGTTTTAGGTGGTGGTGGTGCTCCAGCAAGTCTTCGCACTGATACAGACGGTCCTCAGTAAATGGCTGAACGACTCGCAGGTTGTTGAGGTGAGATTCATCTCAAGCTCCTTATTCTGCATCACCTTCAAATTTGACCATATTCATTACTCACTTTGGAAGCAGTATTTGTGTGCAGGACAGATGTAATTCTGCTCTCTCTATCTCTCTCTCTCTCTCTCTCTCTCTCTCTCTCTCTCTCTCTCTCTCAGGCGGTGTGCGCCATCTTTGAGAAGTCTGTGAAAACTCTCCTGCACGATTTTGCCCCCATGGTGTCTCAGTTGAGTGCGATGTTGGGGCAGATGTACAGTACCATACCGCAGGCGTCTGCACTGGACTTAACCCGCCAGGTACACGACACACACAATGACAAATTAATGTTTATACAGGCAGTAATGTTAGGGTTCCTGCGGGTCTAAAACAGTCTAAAATATCCGTAACAGTCTAAAATATCTTACACGGCATAAGAAACTCATAAATATAAATTTAAGATATCTTAAATTCGGGGTCGTAAGAACAGGAATCACGATGACGCGACGCCTCATGTGATTATTAAAACTTCAAAACAATGCTGTATTCTGGGATAAATGCGCTCGTTGTGTGTGTGTGTGTGTAGCTACATATGATGGTACTGAGAACTCATGAAGAGCTTATAAAATGTGTAAAGGAGTCAAAACAGTGACAGGAATCCCTCCCTCACACACACAAGCCAAGATCTGCTGCGAGGAGACACTGTTCTGATGTCTGTACTGAACTGTGAGGGACAACATCGCGACTATGATGAGTAAAAACAGGCATGCTTGAGCTTTCTGTCCTTTTTAGGGTCGCATCTTGTTCCTGTTTTTGGTTTGTTTACACGTCTTTGGTCCGTGTTGCGTTCATATTTCAGCCGAACTGCACCAGAGTTCGTTTGTAAGCGGATCGAGTCCCATCTTCTCAGCATCTCGGTCCGCTTGTTTGGTGCACCAGGGTTCAGATGGCAGCGTTTCACACTTATTCAAATGAACCGCACTAACAGAGCAATCGCACCAGGGTTCGTTTTAATCGAACTACATATGCCAAGTGTGAACACACCCTAACTCTATGGGTTTTGTTAAGCTTTTTATGTGCCGTCATCGTGTAATGTCGGTCACTAGCGCGCAAGCTCAAGGCAATAGACTTCAGGAATGGGCCGATGAGCAAACACTGTGTGCAGGAAGTGCTTATGGGAGTTGTCGTGTCACATTACAATTCATTTATAATTTCAGATGCCTTTTGAGAAGGCAATTAAATTATACTGTATATATTTAAAATTCAACCTCCTAAGGTGGCTAGTGAGGAGTGACTTTAGCAGGTGTTAATGTCAAGCCCTGGGTGTATTGTAATATGTTGAAGATATTTGTAAGATTTGCATATTTTAGGCACCTCATCTTTTTGAACGAGCAGCTGGAAGTAGTAAAGCATAGGCATGCCAAACTAAGATTTTGATAGTTTTTTGGGGTTGTATGTTATTAAAAGTCTCATATTATGTTTAAAAAAATGTTTGAGATATTATTGGTATACTATTTTGATTACATAATTAACTATATCTAGCATTTAATTCAACTTAAACTCTTCTAGAGCTTCTCTCTATGCCGCTGTGTCACAGGAAGGAAAGACTAAGAACATTATTTAACACATTCATATAAATTTGACCAGTATTAGTGCAATAATCTTATTGCCTTTCTTTAAACATAATATTACCGTATCTGCAAAATCCAATATCGATCGCCGTCTAATATGCATGTAATAATATATTAGTGCATAAACCAATTTCAATGCATATGTAGATATTAAATAAAACATATCTTATTCATTTAGTATTTTTGAGTATTACATTTTTAGAGTATTTTAAACTTGCAATTATCATGTTTTGCAGTTGAATGTGTGCTTCTCTAAGGATCTGATATACATGATTTATTTTGAGATTGTTTGAACATATGGTATTTGTGCAGGTCTTAAAAAGTCTCAAATTTGATTTTAAAAACTGTCTTCCTTTGTGGAGTTTCACTTGAACATTTTTGTTTTCTTGCAGATGGTCCATATATTTGCCAGTGAAACGAATCATTTCCCCCCAATCAAAGCGCTGTTTGAACTGGTGACTTCAGTTACTCTGAACATCTTCCAGCAAGGTAGGCATGCTGGGAACAACCAGCTGCAGAGGGTGAAGGAAATCATGTGGTTTTGATGTCTTTACAGTCACTTCTTCCTGTTGTTTGCATGTATCTGTTTTTTTAAACCCGCGCACACAGAAACGGAGTTCAGAAATGAGCATGTTTTTGAAACCGTTCTTGTTTTCTGAAAAGGTGTGGTGACTTTTGATCCTGTTATTCTGTTTGAGATTTTTACCCAGTTCTCACACACACACGTTCAATTCCGAGGGCGTTTTCACACTAGAGTTTCTGATCTGGATCCGAATGCATTCAGTCCTGTTTACACCTGGTATTAATAGACATTTCGTGTGATCTGATTGATTGACAGGTGAGTAGGCAGTTCTTCACTGTTATCAGAATGCATTGTGCAATGTGGTATCAATTATTAATAACCATAACACAATTAAGCCCCTGTTTACACCTGTTTCTTTCACTCACCACGTGTAGTTGGATCACCTGAGACAGATCTTAATACCAAATGTAAATGGGGTCTTTGACGTCAAAGCCGCTTTCCGAAGACCATTTGAAAATCCGCTGCTTGCCGTACTCTGTCAGTGTGGCATCATACACTTAAGCTTTCATTGAAATGATCTTGTCTGCAGAAATTTGATTATATTATTAATCATGTTCTCATTTGAGAAATTTCTTTTTTACATTTCATCAGAATTATTGCACTTTCATGTAAGCAGACATTAAGAGAACATCAAATCACATGCAGGATTTATGTTAACGTTTTATTATTAAAACAACAAAACATAAATTCCTATTCACTCAAAAACATATTTAGGCCTGAATTTAAGATTTATGTGTTTGAATTGCATGTAAACTTTCCATTTGTTTGGATTGTGTAAATAATCCAATTATAATTTTTATGGTATATTCATCCAGTGTGTTTATGAACAAGATTTGATTTTTTTTATCTTGTCCAAACACCAACTCGTTTTAGGAATGACATATAATGATAATTTCATTTTTGATGGTATCGAACTCTGGATCAACCAATGATAAGAAGTGTGAAAACAGCCTAAAATGATCCAGCATGACTCCCTACTTTACACACACACACACACACACACACACACAGTTGTTATTTGCATGTGCCCTCTAGCGCACTAACCACGCTTGCATCCATCACTTCCTGTTTGTCACTCTCCACGTTCTTCTGTTTTAACCACATTGTTTCCAAATCAGCAGAAATGTGAGATAACACTCTTATCCCGCTCAGGTGACCTGGCCGAGAGGATCTGCCGTGGCCTGTGTGTTTGTTTGTTGTTTGTTTTCTGTGAAGGGGCGGGGTTTGGCGGGCTGGGCGGGGTCTGGGTTTGTGGGGGCGGGGTCTTGTTTGGAGTTTGGGAACAGCAAAGGGAGGGAAGTTTGGGACTGACTGCTACCTTGCTCTTTCGGGGTGGCCGTGGGAACCAAGCACTCACCAGCCGCGGCGGGCTAGTCGGGTGTATGAATTGAATTTACAGACAATGAAAACAAATAAAACACACTAAAAAGAAAGAAAGAAACACAAGTGTCATCACAGTAACAGGTGCCTCCTGGGTTCCCACTCCAAACCCACTGTTTCTTTTGTTTTTTAGGTTTCTTTACTTTCTCTCGTTACTTCTTTTTGTTTTCCTTCTTTGTTTCTCCCCTTCAGAACGGACTCATTGATCTGTCTTTTTTGTTTTTCCTCTTTTGTTTTATCGCAACTGCCTTCAAGTCGTTCATGTTCCCTCCTCTTTCTCTGCCCTATTTCTCTCACACGTGCGATTATTTCCGTCCAGTTGACTTTTCCTTTCCACATGACTGTTCGATCTGTTTTGTTGCTGTTTGTATATATTCTTATTATTATTATTATTTCTTAAGTTTCATCTTTATTATATTTTAGGGCCCAGGGATCATCCTGATATTGTTGATTCATTTATGCAACTCCAAGCTCAGGTGTGTTTTTGGTTTCTTATTTCATTCACTTTGGGTTTCTCTCTTCTCTTTCGCTGTCTCTTTCTTTCTCACTTTCTCTTCCTTTCCGTCCTGTGTCCCGGTCTTTTCAGACCCTTGTTTTGCTCGGGCTCTGGAATTGACCTGAGGGGTTTTCCTATTGGATGATTGACAGCTCTCTCGTCCAATAGTCAGACAGAACTACAGAATCTCTGATCTGTGCCCTTCTTATTCGATCCAAAATCCTGCTCCTTGTAGCTGTATATTAAATGTCTCAACTCGGCTGTGATTGTGTTGCATCTCGCCACAATGTTTTTTTTACAGTGTAGGTGGAATAATATATTTAGATTTATTTTATATTTTTAGATTCTGTGCTATTTATAGGCCACTAATAAAATAAGTAAATAATAAAGATCTTCCTCTGTGCAGTGGCTTTATATCAATATAAAAGTATATTTTTTTGAGTGTCATGGACAAAAAATGGTAAATTCCAATAATTATACAATAATTATATTCTTTTTTTAAATGTTTTTTTACTTCCTTTAAAAATGGAACTGAACATTAACATGTTTTTAAATGTATATTTTAATAAAAAAAAATAAAAAAATATATATATATATATATAATGTATATTTTAATATGCATGTATATATGTGTGTACTATATATATATATATATATATATATATATATATATATATATATGGCAATTTAAAATTCTATTTAAATATATTTTATATATTAATGTAATATAAATATATTATTACATTTTATTTTATTTTATGTTGAAATTGAAAATGGTTGCACTGCTTAATATTTTTGTGTGGAAACCATGATAAATTCTTTCATGATCCTTTGATGAATAGAAAGTTCAAAAGAACAGCTTTTATAAAAAAAATATATATATATTTAACATTATAAATGTTTTTACTGTCACTTGATCAATTTAATGCATCCTTACTCAAAAAAAGTATTAATTTCTTTGTATTTCTTTGAATTAAATCAAGTAAATCATGTCATTTTGATCAAATATAACACAGTTGAAAGAGTCAAAATCCCACAAGCACCCACTACCCCCTTCCAGTGTCATTCCAGCCCTTAAACCGATGAAAGCCTAAATTAATTCATCTCAATTAATTGAAACAAATGAATTGTCTTCCTCATTTATGTATTTGGTCCTCATGAAGTTCTCATGAGGTTTTCCCTCTCTCGGTTTCTCTTTCTGTGTCTTTCTCAAATATCCTCTCATCCTCAATGAGTTTCTTAATGCATCAGTTGTCTTTATCGTACATGTTATTTAGATTTCTGTTGCATTCAGTCCAACTGAGCAGAGAAAGTAGTGATTGAACAGATGTGAACAAAACAAGTGAAAAACGCTAAAGAGAGAGAAAAAAATCATCATACCTTTAGTTTCTATTAAATTTCAGTATTTTAGTTTTTTTGCTGTTGATTTCTTACTTACCTGATCTGTTTGCATTAAATATGTACGTTTGGTTGATTTTCTAGAGCTAGACAGATATAGGGAGTGAGTGATGGGGATGGGGGGGTGGGCACATGACTGGCACATGAGTGATTGACAGGGTTCCAGGGGGCGGGGTTTGAGTCATGTGCTCTGTTCATTGGCTCTGTCTGATTCGTAGGCCCTCAAACGGAAGCCCGATTTATTCTTATCAGAGAGTCTTGACGTGAAAGCCGTGTTCCACTGTGGTAAGTCTGTTTCAAATGTAGAAAACACTGATGGATCCTTCTTCTTTGGTGTGTGTGTGAACGTCTGAGCCTCTGTAATGTTTAATACAGAGTCATTTCTCTAATGCCGCTGTGTTTTGGCCGTAGGAGTGCTGTCACTGAAATTCCCAGAAGCCCCAACAGTCAAATCTACCTGTCTTTTCTTTGTAAGTCGGAAGTTGTCGTAACAATCTGAAGGCCTATTCGCACCAAGAGCATAAGAATACACTGCTGATCCAAAGTTTGAAATCATTTATTTGATGAAAAATAGTCAAAAGTCATATTGTGAAATATTACAATTTAAAAAACTGTTTTCTATTTGAATATATTTTTAAATGTAATGTATTCCTGCGATCAAAGCTGAATTTTCAGCATCATTACTCCAGTCTTCAGTGTCACATGATCCTTCAGAAATCATTCTAATATGATGATTTGCTGCTCAATTATTATTGGCGCTGTTATTAATAATGGTTCTTATTATCAATGTGATCATTCTGAATATTTTTGTGGAAACCATGATATTTTTTTTCACAATGCTTAGTTGAATAGAAAGTTCAAAAGAACAGCATTTATTTGAAATAGAAACTTTTGTAACATTATACATTATCTTTTACATTGATAATAATGATAAATGTTTCTTGAGCAGCAAATCATCATATTAGAATGATTTCTGAAGGATCATGTGACACTGAAGACTGATGCTAAAAATTCACAGGAATAAATTACATATTACGATATATTCAAAGAGAAAACAATTATTTTAAATTGTATTTAAACCTTAAAAGTAAATTCATTATTCCAAACTTTTTACCAGTAATGTATATTGTTTTGATTGAACGGCAAGATGCTCTGTGTGTATTGACCTTCAGTTTGTGTCTCTTTCCCTCCTGTGAAATACACCATCATAAATGTTAGCTGTGCGCAGTGTTGAATTGTTCCTTTATTTGGGTTGACTGCAGACTGAGCTAATACCGCACTGCGCTGACGTTCCTCCTGTGGGTCGGGTCGTACAGGAAAACGGTAAACTCCTCCTATTGGCTGTACTGGAGGTGAGCGCACAACTTTTCACCAGAGGTTCACAATATATGAAGGTTACTGTAAAATGATACTGTAAAGAAAAACGCACTAGAGTCTGATCTGGGTTTTTTTTTTTGTCAGGCCATCGGTGGTCAGTCGTCCCGCAGTCTGATGGACCAGTTTGCAGAGGTGCTCTTCTGTCTGAACAAGCATTGCTTCGCTCTGCTGACGGTGTGGCTCAAAGAAGCTCTGCGCTCGCCAGGCTTCCCGTCCTCGCGTGTCTCTGATGAGCAGAAAGACACGTTCAGTCAACAAGTGCTCAGGTGAGATGAGTTCAAGTGTGCCATTTGATCATTCTGGAGGGCAAATACTATGGAATCAATATCCCGCCAAATGTATTGTGGCCACGGATCAAAAAAAAAAGCGTGATTCAAAAATGTTAAAATATATTGCACAAACTGAAAAAAATTGTGCAAAATGATCAGAATGTGATCAAACAACGTGGTCACGGATCAAAATATAAGCGTGAATCAAAAAATACCAAAAGCATGAATAAAAACCTTAAACGCATTAAAAATTATTTTGCACGAAACTTAAACTTATGTTCATGTTTTCGTTAAAATTATGTTATTACTCTGTACTTTGTGCTCTCTTGCATTTTCTACTCATAATACATTTTTTTGTACGCTTGTGCTGTTTTTCTCTTCGCTCTTCTTTCCATGTTCTGCGCTTGCTCTTCCAAATGTTGCAGTTCAAGTTTCATGTAAATTAGGGCGGGCTTAAGCGTCACCATTGGTCCACTAGTTCTAGATTGACAGCTCCTCCTCTAGCCAATCGATCGAAGAGGGGAGTTGAAGTCACTCAAATGCGACTCATGCTACTGATGTTCACTCGTACAGGGGAAGATAACCATCAGCTCAGCTGGCAAAAATCTTTCCGTGCCTGCAACTCCACCTGTTACGTCCACCTGGCGATCTGTTATTGTTAAATTCATCATCCTAACGACGACCTAACACAGTTGTGCCTTTCTGATGATCCATCATATCCACCTTTAATGCCCTTACTTCTGGACCAATATATTTTTACAAGTTTTTTTTTTTTTTTTTGATTCAAACTTATTATTTTTTGATCCATCGCTGCAATACATTTGGCAGGATATTGATCCCATAAAATACCATTCTGGTATAAAAGCAAAACACACTCCTTTATAATGTTTGCTTGAATATTAATTTAAATTTAACATGCACCAATGCTACATTTTTCTACATGTCATAATCATTTAATAAGCTCATTGTTTCTGCTTTAAATTATTACATTGTTTAATGAATTTTTAGCTTACTGTGATTTTGTATGTGTACATTTCTGAAATGCATAACTTGGTCACCTCTGATCACAGATCACTCTCAATTGTAATGTGGACTCATGTATTTTCTGTTAAAGCTGCTTTGAAACTAAGTGTATTGTGAAAAGCGCTATACAAATAAATGTGAATTGAATTGTTTTCAAAGAGGTTTGATGTCGGTAAGATCTTTAAATGTTTTTTAAAAGAAGTCTTCATGCGCACATCCTCTGAAAACCCAGTTTCGTCATCTGAGAATTAATTAATTAATTGATTTTTTTCATATCCTCTCAGGGAGCGAGTGAACAAGCGGCGAGTGAAGGACATCGTGAAGGAGTTCACCCTGGTGTGCCGTGGCCTTCACGGAACCGAGTACGCCGCAGATTACTGAGACACGGTGCGAGGAAACCCTAAATGTACAATTCCCAGAAGCCCTCACTGCGACATGAATGATACTGACAGTCTGAGAGTCGGGATCTTCCTCCAACTCGTCCTTCTCGCTCTCTCTCTCTCTCTTTCAACCACTCTCCCATTGGATTTTGGGGTCTCCGTAGGGCGATCCGAACAGTCGACATCTCCGCTCCCCGCATCTCACGGCATGTTCGCTGGAAACCGTTCTTTGACTCCCCCACGTTCGATCTTCCGTGGCTCTTGGGCTGTTTTCCTTGTGATAATTTGCATCCGTTTGAACTAAGAAATAGTGTTAGGTAAATGTTTTTTATTTTTTATTTTGGAGAAATAAAAAGCATATATATATATATATATACACACACACATATATATTAAAATATATATATAAATGCACATAATAATCTAGTGAACTGTGGGGTGACGAGTCCGTGTGCTGCTAACAGAGAGAGGGACCAATACAGACTTGTTTTTTCTCTGTGGCTTTATATCTATCCTCTATATCTGTCTGTCTAACCCCTCACACTCAATTCTGCCAAAATGTTGTGGACGTTTTTTAATAAAATGATTATGATTGTTTTTGATATACACATATATATATATATATATATATATATATATATATATATATATATATAAATAAGGTCAGCAGCATATTTGGGGACTAGTAAAGACTGGGTGTTACACGATGAGAAAGAGAGATCCGCAAAGATGATAGTTCACTCAAAAAATTTTCTTTACCCACCCTAATGTTGTTCCAAACTAGTATGATTTCTTTCTTTAAAAATTCTCCTTTTGTGTTTGATTGAAGAAATAAAGTCAAACAGGTTTGTAATGACACAATGGTGCATAAATTATGACAGAATTTTCTTTTTTTGGGTGAACTGTCCCTTTAAATTTGGTTGGTACATGCACACAAATCGAGTGCACTCAAGTAATTTAGCAGGTACTGCTTGTCTCTCTTTCTCTCTTTCTCTTTCTCGTTTCGCCCGGCTGCTGCTTGCCGACATGTAGCATGTGTGTTGCGTTACATACGGGCCCAGAATGTGTCATAATCAGTGGATGAGGGCTGATTGTTCTATCGTGTTCGTTTACTAGTGAGTCACAGAGTGAGAACAAAGGGAGAGACAGAGGAGTCAAATGTACATTCGTTTTTTTTGTACCTTGTTTTAATTTATTAAATACATCTGAGATGGCAGCACTGGGTTCTGTGGTCTGTGTGTGTGAGTGAAGGTGTGAATGCTCATCGTAAGAAGACAAAACCAAACCACAGGCTCTTCAGGTGAGTACATTTTTATATTTTTTTTTTACCCCAGTGAATGTTTATTTTTTGAAAGGTGTTTATTTTTGAAAGTCAGTTACTGTATGGACTCAAACCATGTGCAAATTCACAAGTCAACACCATTGCTGAGTATTTTCTCCTTAAAACTGCAGTAAACCAAAGACAGTCTCAAAAACACGGTTTGAAATCGCTGGTGTTTCTGACATCACAAACTACCTTATAACCAATCACGTCAACGTTCCAGCGGGATTTTGCATATCATTAACGGCGAACTAGCAGGGAAGTCTCGAGAGGTGTCAGTTTATCTCAGTATAATTTTCTGTTGATATGAAAAATCGGGTATATTTAGCAATATAGCGTGTGTATGATGTATATTACGATGTTATGATGAACTATGCCTTTCTCCACTGACGTTCTGAGTTCAAAGCGTTTCTGATGCTTGTTAGAAGGCAGACTGAGATGGCGAACGGGAACATAATTTTTTGTAGCATTAGCAATACATTATTAGCTGTTTGATAACATAGTCAAGCAAAAGGCTAATCATATTCATTACCATTATGTGTCCAACGCTGTAAAGAGCGATACCATTGTGCAGCGTTTACTATAGCAAGTTGACCGAGTGAATCTGTGAGTTGGCGTGAATGGAGGCGGGACTAATATAAGAGCAAATTCATGAATCGGCATATCCTAAATGAAGTAAGGGTGTAGAGTTGCATTCAATCTATTTTAAGCCATGAAGAATTTTCACAATAAAAAACGTTTAAATGTCATATTGGTGATCAAAGATGAGTTTTAAGGGATACATTTGACTACAGAGGGACTTCAACAAATGTTGATCTTTTTTGACAACATGCCCCAATACAGACTAAATGAGATATTTAACTATTGGAACCTACATTTAAACGAAATGATAGGCTTTTCTGCTAAACAAGCTATTCAAGAAACAACCATTTAAACCAAACCTATACCTTTGCGCTGTCGCTAAACTGATCCATATTATGACAGGGAGTTGAGGGCTCTTAAAGGGATAGTTCACTTTGAAATACATTTTTGGTATGTTTTAGCTTACCTCAAGGGCATCCAAGATGTAGGTGTCTTTTTTTCCGCAGTAATTTCAATTTTGAAATTTTTAGGTCAAACCGTTCTTGTCTGTCAGTCATATAATGCAGGTCTATGGTCACTGTCTCAAAACACAAGCACAGAGTCCAAATTAAAACAATTCCCCGTCGTCCAAATTAAACAATTCCCCATCGTAAGTACACATTGATGGCCTAAGACACGAAACGAGCGGTTTGTGTGAGAAAACGAACAGTATTTATATCGTATTTACCTCTTATACACAGCCATGTCGAAGTGATCTGATCTGAAGTGTACGCAGACTGGTGCATAGATATATACACACTAGATGTTGCCTTGTCTACGGCAGTTCATTGGAACGAATGTCTTTAAGGCGACATCTAGTGTATATATCTATGCACCAGTCTGCGTACACGTCAGATCAGATCACTCGGACATGGCTGTGTATAAGAGGTAAAAACGATATAAATACTGTTCGTTTTCTCACACAAACCGCTCGTTTCGTGTCTTGGGCCATCAATGTGTACTTACGATGGGGAATTGTTTAATTTGGACGACGGGGAATTGTTTTAATTTGGACTCTGTGCTTGTGTTTTGAGACAGTGACCATCGACCTGCATTATATGACTGACAGACAAGAACGGTTTGACCTAAAAATATCAAAATTGAAACTACTGCGGAAAAAAAGACACTTACATCTTGGATGCCCTTGAGGTAAGCTAAAACATACCAAAAATTTATTTCAAAGTGAACTATCCCTTTAACACCAAGGACTGTAACGATAAAGATGTATTGTTTTAAAAAATCGTTATAAACGTAGGCTAATAGAATATCAGGGTCCACACCACAACTATGACGATAACTGCATATAATAATATTACGTGCGCATATGATAAAAAACTGAATGTGATCGTCCTCTGGTGTGGAAGCTGAGATCGTGTTGTGAATGAATAGGTCTTTACTGCAATTCTTCATATTGACCAACAGATGTCTCTACAGTGTTGGAGAAACATCAAGAGATTTTCACTATAAGGACCATAAACAGATGCTTTATTTACTATACATGACCTTAGAATCTTCAAAGGCTTCAACTTGAGAAAAAATAAATAAAAAATGCTGCCATTTCCAGTTTAATGAGGTGATTTCAGACATGCACTATTCAAGTGTTAAACTGCATTGTTTCGGTGAGATAAAATAATATATGCCTATTTAAATATTATAGGTGGAGATATTATTATTATGTAGGTTATGGAAAATTAGTTTGCATATAAATAAAACGTGATTCACCTGTATGTCCGGTTTGTGACGCACTGGATGGGTTTAATCTAATTAGTTGATTAGTTTTGATTTCTTTTTATTCTTTTGCTGTTGCTGTTATTATTATTTTTATTTTATATAAATACTTTGTTTATATCAACTTTAATACTACAGTATAATGCATTACTTTGAAAGGGAAAACTCAGTGGTGAAGGAGACATATGCAAAATGATTTACGAATGGCATCCGCTTTGTAAAATGACCTTCATAAGTTGGTAACACTTTATCAAAAAGGTCCAGAGAAGCTCAACACTCAGACTGTGAAGCACAGCGGTGGATCAGTGATGGTTTGAGCTGTAATATCATGATATTCCCGACTGTGTTTGATGGACTCGTCACTGCCAAGAACTACAGAACCGTTCTGGAGGACCGTGTGCATCTAATGCTTCAAACATTGTATACTCTGGAGGAGCTGTCGTGTTTCAGCATGAGAATACACCAATATACACAGAAAGACAGAAGGTGTGATGAACATGAAAGTGAAGTTGAAGATCTCACATGACCTGCACACTCATATGTTTGAGGTGTTTTGGACGAGCGAATTTTGAAAACGCTCCTCCAGCATCACATAGTGATCCGGACACTGTTCTGGAAGAGGAACGGCTCAGACTCCCTCTGGATGCTGTGAAGGACTTGTATCTGTCATTCCCAGGATGAACTGATGCTCTACTGGCCACAATAGGAGGCTGTACAACATTAATAAATGATTGTGGTCTAAAAACAGGTGTTTCAGTGTCAGTGTCCAACCCCCGTAGGCCGTAGGTTAATTTCCTCGCCTCGCTTATTTGTGCATGATTTGGTATTTTCTGTGATTGCAATCGTTTATCATTGTGTAAAGTAATACATTTTTACGGTGCATTAATACAGTGACCTACTGACAACATTAAAGACAATATTGACCTGTATGTACGGTTTGTGATGCACTGGATGGGTTTAATCTAATTAGTTGATTAGTTTTGATTTCTTTTTATTCTTTTGCTGCTGTTGTTATTATTATATTATATAAATACTTTATATATACTACAGTATTTTGACAGTCATGCTGATGAATTTTCCTTGAACTGAACTGAATCTTTAGCAGTGAGCATAAATTCCGGGACTTTGGGACCAGGGGGAATTCTGCCTCTCTCTCTCTCTCTCTCTCTCTCTCTCTCTCTCTCTCTCTCTCAGGTCTTCTTCCTCAGACTCTCTCCTGTGTCTCCAGACTGAAGTCATGGAATCAGACATCTCTTCATGTCCTGCAGTCTGATCCTCTCAGGAATCATCGGATCTGATGGGACATTTAAGGATGTTTTTCCCTGATGTCTCATATTCACTGCTGTTGTTGGGAATCTCGTGTCTGACTGGCTCCACTAAGACTTCACAGGAGTTCTCAGGTATCATCATCATCATCACGCACCATCCTACAATAAGTGTGCGCATTTACACTTTATGATAGGACTAATATGTATATTATCCCTTTAAATTTGAATAAATTCACACGCGTTTAGTCGAAAATCTCAGGGTTGTGTTTTGAAAACTTTCCAGCTTTATTTCTTTCGTTTCATGCATTTTTGAGATGTCGATTACTTCATCCTCGTGTAAATAAGTGAAACGGAGTGTAATTTAAATTCTTTCGCGGGAACTTCCGTGACCCACGCGATCAAAGAGAACCTGCACGTGCGCGCGCGCGCGCTCATAGGATTACACTGTTACATGTCATCTATACAGTTCATAAGTCTTTATAGTAAATTGTACATTTTATAATTTAATAGATTTTTTTTATAATAAATTTGAGTTATCGAGTTGGAATTTGAGTGAAGAGTTGAAATGATCAACATGAATTTAGAAAGTCTATTGAGCACCATTGTATATTATTATACAGTATTCATAGCGATCCTGTATGAGATAAATACATGAAGCACTGATTTCACGAACTCTGTTGTTCATGTTTAGACTGTTGCGTGACTTTCAAAGTGTTACGATGGTTTGATGAAGATACACAGACAGTTTACCTGAGGTTTATGAAGGTTGTGTGTTTGGCTTGTGAGGAAATAAAGGACACAGATGTGAATTGATCAGAAACAGCTGTAATGGGGCAGATCTCAGTGTGTGGTGGGATTCTGTTTTTAATAGAATTGTGTTTGCATTTCTCTTCTTAATTTACTCAAATGTGCACAGCTTTGCTTTGGACGAAAAACTAACATCAGAGTATCACTACTGAACTTAGATAGTCAGGTTTATTTGTATAGTGCTTTACATAATACGAACTGATTCAAAGCAGCTCTATAGAAGACAGAAGAAGCCTTAATGGGTGAATTACACGAAGAACTAAGATCATGTCAGGATATATGTATTAAAATATTCTAAATATATAAAAATAATAAAAAATATTTTTTTAAAAAAGCCTCTTTTTACACTGCAACATTATTGCTGAAATGAGAAAAATATATATTTT
>NC_138743.1:5751814-5759314 GCF_965113295.1 Leuciscus leuciscus
TTCTGAGGACTAAAGACGATTAGTTGCACCAGTTCGGCTCTTGTCACATTATACCCATGTGTTAATTCAACCATCTCTTTTTTTCACTCCTTATTTGATCAGGAGACATTTTTACTTGCGATTGAATTAAAACTGCAAGAGATGATGGACAGCACTCGCTGAATTAAACATGCAACGTTGCAGAGGTCATATCACAAAGTTTTGACATACTACTGTTTGAAACTCATCACCAATAAGTACTGCATAGTGTTTTGCATACTTAAAAAAATATATAAAAAAATGCAAACTGTATAATTAAAAAAAAAACATTTTATAATCTTTTTTTTTTTAATAACATTCAATTTCCTCCCAAAGGATTATGTTTTATGTTTAGATATATGGAATAAAAATTTTTTTATTTATTTATTTATTTATACAAAAATCTAAATATTTGTAAGGCTTTTTAATCCATTGCCCTTTTCTTGTTTCCGCTCCTGTTGAATGTCAAATGTTCAGGAAATGAGAGGATGCAGGACACACACACACACACACACACACACACACACACACACACACACACACACACACACATAATCACATACACACACAGAGACACATCACAGACACACAGATGAAGTACACACATCACACACACACACAATGACACACACACAGCTCACCTTTCCCAAATAACACAGAACGCCAACCAGGCCGACTGCTGGATTGTGCGTGTGTGTGCATGTGTCAGTGTGTTTATTGTGTTTTGCTTCACGTTACTCTGCAGACGTGTGGAATTCACCCGTCATCTTTCTCCACCAATCACAGCGCAGCATCATTTAAACAGAGCAAAACTCCAGCACAACTAACACACACACACACACACACACACACGGCCTGTTTTCTCTCTCTGTCTTTTCCACTCTGTTTCTAATTGACCATCTCTCCTCCGGTGTCTGTGTTTTAGGGCACTATGAGGGCAGTAAATGACCCCCTCTCACATCACATGACTGAGCACATGACATGTCACGTCCACTCTCTCCACTTCGTCCTCTTTGCTCTGTGTTCGGAATAGCCATCCCTAGTACTACTATACTTTTTAGATTATTCTTCAGGTATTCCATATATACGACTTTTGCCAATATTTCAGTATGCAGCATCGTAATCCACAATGCAATGCGCTCAACTTGACCTACATCTATTTTCACTGTGATTTGTGATTTTGAAATGAAAAACAATTATTTAAAACATTTAATTAGTGATGTCATGTGACAACAGTACTAATGTTTTTTTTACATTCTGCATATTACTTCCCATACTACAGTATTTGAGTTATTGTTAACTAAAGCTAAAACAATTAAATATCTTTTTTTTTTATTGAAATAAAGCTGAAAGAAACTAAAAAATAATCACTTTTTTTTCCTATCACATATTTTAGCAATCATAAATTAGGTATATAATTCGAAAGCTTAAACGCTAAAAATTCATCCCGTAAAAAGCGTTTTGAAATAGAACATTGTGTTCTCATGAAAACGGCACTTTAAAACCTTTTAGCAGGTTACATTTTTGTGATATCAACTTCAAATTTAGAACATAACTTGGTTAGACATATGGCTTTGATTTTCTAGCAAATTTAGAGTCCAAATTATTTTGTAAAATATATATTTTGCATAAAATTAAAAACGTTTAGTTCAGTTTACTCTACAGTAAACTTGGACTTCTACAACTTTCTTACACTTTCATTTTTAAGGTGTGACAGTTAGCAGGTTAAATAGATAAATAGAAAACTAATAAAAATGACAAGCACATAACAAAATTACTAAAACAAACTGAAAATAAAAGTAAAGTAAAAGCTAATTTAGAATATTACTAAATACTATAATTGTATTTAAACAACACTATAGTAACACTAGTGTTCAGTGTATACTACAATATGTCGTTTGCCATTAGCAGTGTTAGCCATTTGCCATAGTGTACTATGAGTACTAGAGTGTGACTTACTGCACAGTACTTGATAGATAGAACTATATAGATAGTGTGCATCATGCTAAACGTTCAAACAGTAGAATACAAGTTTTTTACTTCATTGAGTGGCCTATTAACAGTGCTAATTCAAACACACTCTTTTCCACATTGATATACACTCACCTAAAGGATTATTAGGAACACCATACTAATACTGTGTTTGACCCCCTTTCGCCTTCAGAACTGCCTTAATTCTACGTGGCATTGATTCAACAAGGTGCTGAAAGCATTCTTTAGAAATGTTGGCCCATATTGATAGGATAGCATCTTGCAGTTGATGGAGATTTGTGGGATGCACATCCAGGGCACGAAGCTCCCGTTCCACCACATCCCAAAGATGCTCTATTGGGTTGAGATCTGGTGACTGTGGGGGCCATTTTAGTACAGTGAACTCATTGTCATGTTCAAGAAACCAATTTGAAATGATTCGAGCTTTGTGACATGGTGCATTATCCTGCTGGAAGTAGCCATCAGAGGATGGGTACATGGTGGTCATAAAGGGATGGACATGATCAGAAACAATGCTCAGGTAGGCCGTGGCATTTAAACGATGCCCAATTGGCACTAAGGGGCCTAAAGTGTGCCAAGAAAACATCCCCCACACCATTACACCACCACCACCAGCCTGCACAGTGGTAACAAGGCATGATGGATCCATGTTCTCATTCTGTTTACGCCAAATTCTGATTCTACCATCTGAATGTCTCAACAGAAATCGAGACTCATCAGACCAGGCAACATTTTTCCAGTCTTCAACTGTCCAATTTTGGTGAGCTCGTGCAAATTGTAGCCTCTTTTTCCTATTTGTAGTGGAGATGAGTGGTACCCGGTGGGGTCTTCTGCTGTTGTAGCCCATCCGCCTCAAGGTTGTGCGTGTTGTGGCTTCACAAATGCTTTGCTGCATACCTCGGTTGTAACGAGTGGTTATTTCAGTCAAAGTTGCTCTTCTATCAGCTTGAATCAGTCGGCCCATTCTCCTCTGACCTCTAGCATCAACAAGGCATTTTCGCCCACAGGACTGCCGCATACTGGATGTTTTTCCCTTTTCACACCATTCTTTGTAAACCCTAGAAATGGTTGTGCGTGAAAATCCCAGTAACTGAGCAGATTGTGAAATACTCAGACCGGCCCGTCTGGCACCAACAACCATGCCACGCTCAAAATTGCTTAAATCCCCTTTCTTTCCCATTCTGACATTCAGTTTGGAGTTCAGGAGATTGTCTTGACCAGGACCACACCCCTAAATGCATTGAAGCAACTGCCATGTGATTGGTTGATTAGATAATTGCATTAATGAGAAATTGAACAGGTGTTCCTAATAATCCTTTAGTTGAGTGTATGTTTATCAGTTTGTATTGTTTTCATTTTTTTTTTAAAATGAATTGATACTTCCGGAGCCCGACTGTTGCACTCTTCCCTGCAGCACTGGCTCTTTCTGTCTGTTTTGACCTGGTTTTATTCTTGTCTTGTGTTTATTGTATGTTGTGTTCAGGTAAACCTGCACCTGAGCTGCTTTAAAGCGCTTTATATTGGTGTGATCAGTGGCCTAGAGGCCGCTCTCTGATTGGAGATCCCACACAGGTGTTGTCTGTCATTTGAGCCGTGATTGGTGAAAGGAGCTGTCAATCAGCGGCTGGAATGTTGGCTTCTTTCCGAGAACAATAGCAGGAGGGATTGTGTTCGGAAAGCCTAAAGCCCTCCGAGGAATCCCGAGTGGATTGTACAGAATTCCTTTCATGAGCAGGAAAACAGGCCTTCTGTATTACACCACTCTTTCAGCGTTATTATTTCATTATTTTTTCATCAGTAGGAATGCATTTGAGTGTCTTTGTTATTTTTGCTATTTATCTGAGGCTGATTACAACACATTAAATCATGGTGACTATACTTCTACTTTGCATTTCTTTTAAATATATAATTGATTGCTATTAGTTTATTATAATAAAAAGGCATGCAGTAACCAGGAAACTCCCATTGGGAAAGGGAATCCTAACAAAAAGCTCTCGCCATGTGTTATTAATAGAATTGTATTATTTGATGTGAATGTTATCATTAACTTGATATCGCGACAATGTCAGATTTGAATGAAAATTCAGTCTTCAACTTTTTCACGTTAAAGTCAGCATGAAACGGAAGTTGCAAGCCTTTTCTTCCCTATTGTGACGTATATCAGAGTGAAACGGCTCCTCGAACTAAAAAAAATAAAAATAATAGTGCGGTACTTGATTTTGTCAGAAACTGATTGAATTGTTGAATGGCTGTGGCTTGCTATTGGTCCATCTCATGTGATTGACAGATTGCCCCACCCTCATGCCAGTAAACGTGCCATCACAGAAGAGAAGAGATGTCCATACAAATATTTATCAATATTCCATAAAAAATACTTTAAACTCACATTTGTGACTAGCGTCTCTCATTGAGATGAACACAATAAAATTCCTAAATTCCTGCAGTCACTCTCTCTGCGTCTTCCTCTCTGATGAATGACAAGCTTTTTTTCTTTTTTTTTTTTTTTTTTTTTTTTTTTTTCCTTTATTGAGATAACAGAAAGGGGGGAATACAGAGACATTTGAATCCGTAAAACAAAAAGATTAAAATTCTACATCTTACATCACATATCAATCATGTTACTAATACATTAAGTATTCTTTTCAACAGTTTAGATGTTTTTAGAGCTTTTCGATTGTTTTGTATTGAAGTTAGAGAGTCATAAAAATTCTTCAGATCAATGGAAAATAGTCTACCATTTGGTACAGTCGACATACATCTTGCTTTATGTATATGATATTTTCCAAATAGAATGAGAAGTTTAATTATTTTATCCATTTCTAATAAGCCAGTATCACAATCCATAAACAAGACCATTACATCAGTTATTGTAACAAACTTATAAAATAACTCAAAAATAAACCATGAAACTTGGGACCAAAATAATTTAGTATAGTTACAACTGAAAAATAAGTGTACAATTGTTTCATTTTCTTCTTTACAGAAACTGCATAATGGCGAAAACCCTTCTTTAAACTTACTAATAAAATCATTACATGGATATGAATGACAAGCTTTGAATAGTTAAATGTGTGTTTCCTGATGTCATAAGCCCCGCCCCCTGAGTTTTGTGGTGTTGTAACTGTAACTGTGTCTAAATGCAGTGACCGTGGCAAATGGAGCTCATTAAGATTAATAGAGGATGAAGGAGCCTTGATTTTGAGTGTGTGTGTGTGTGTGTGTGTGTGTGTGTGTGTGTGTGTGGTCCTGGTAATCCCTACATTATTGGGACAAAATGTCCCCACAAAGATCGCAATATGGCAATATCTGAAATCCTTGAGGGGGGATTTGTGGGTCCCCATGAGGAAAACAGCATATAAATCATGATACATTATGTTTTTAGAAAATGTAGAAATGCAGAAAGTTTTGTGTGATGGGCAGGTTTAGGGGTCGGGTTAGTGTAAGTGCAGACAATATACTGTTTAAACAGTATAAAAAAATAATTTTGTCTCTGGAAAGTCCCCATGAAACATGGAAACCCACACGTGTGTGTGTGTGTGTGTGTGTGTGTGTGTGTGTGTTGAGCCTTTGGTGGTCTGATCCCTACAGGTCTGGACTGGTTGTGTATATTGAGGTAATGTTTAGTGCTTTGTGTGTCTGTGTTTCCATTATTCCTTTGATGAGTTGACATCACTCACTCGGCACGGAAGCGTTTGTGTAAATCGCTCCTTTCCGTTGTGAAAATGGACTGTTAGGATGAAACGCTTTCTTTGTTGAACCTACTTTAACAGAAAGTAAAAGCACTCATTTAACTGTATTTTTGTGGTTAATTTTTTTTTCTCGTACTGAATAATTAATTGAGTTGGGTCAGGAACACCTGATGCTGGGTTCACACCAAAAGATAATCGGGCTGATTTTGGGCCGATTTCCGACAATCCTAGCTATGTCCCGATCATCTTGATGGATCAACAGATTATCTTATCAGATTTTCCCTTGGTGTGAGGCGTGTTAAGAGTGTCCGAACCTGATCGGAAGAACGTCGGAGCCGCCCCGATCGCGAATCGTAAATATTCAACATGTTTAATATTTCCGATCAGAAATCCTGATGCGTGGGGGGAACCCCGAGGACAAACGCGCGCACGCTCTGGAGATCATCACGTGAAACGAAACAATATCCAATCAGAAAGCGAGATGATGGAAGACGGAAGCATAACAAACGCAGTCGTGGCGCAGCACAAAGTCAAATTGATGTGGACAGCAGAGATGGAGGATCAGCTTGTTGATCATTCCAACAAGTATTGTTGTTCCAACAACAAAATCATTCCAAACACTATCATCGCAATTTCTTCCTGCATATCGTCCGACATGATTTTGTGAGATTTCCTGTGTTCACAGTCGAGACTCTGGTTGAAAATCTGTTCGTGTTTTTTGTCCTCATGTTTGTGGTCTATCACATTTTGAAAATCTTATAAGATGTAAAAAATCTTTTGGTGTGTACCCAGCATTAGCAACCACCGCAACACTCTAGCATTGACGGATTGCACAGACAAATCAACCTCATTTATTTTTCTTCAGAATTTAAAAACGAGATGTGTGAGATGACGATAGTTTACAGTGAATGATAATAACAGCTGTGTTTTCTTTCTGTGGAAGGTTATCTGTCCCGTGTGCTGAGGAATTACACTGAACAGGCGTGTGACGGAGAATTCCTGACTGTCCGCTGCCCGCCCAGAACATCCATCACCGTCCAATCGGCTTTCTACGGCAGAAAAGACCCCGCCCACTCGCCTCAGTGCCCATCCACTTACAGCAGTGCTGGAACACGCTCAGTGAATGACATCACTTCCTGTCATGTGTCTACATCTTTGCAGGTAATACACATTATCTATAATATAGCCTAATTATATAATATTTTATAATTTATATATATTTATTATTAGCTTTCATTTTTTTAATTGGTCATTTTAGTGGTACATTTTAATTTGTAAATTAAATTATTATTAATAACGTATTAATATTATTAATATTATACATTTTAGTTCGATTTTATTGGTCATTTTAGTTCTTCAAATTCAACTTATTTATTTCAGTTAGTTGCCAAGTTTCCAACATTTCTAATTTTCATTTAAGTTTTTTAAGATTTCATTGAATATTTATATTTTATTTTAGCTTTAGTTCAGTTTCAGTAATTTTTTATTTTATTTATTTATTTATTTAACAATAAAAATGATTCCAGATTAATAAAACCAAAACCTGTCCCAGCAAAAAAAATTAAAAAAGTTCTAAGAACATTTTGCTAACTCTCCCATTAAGTTATGAAAATGTTATTTCTGAATGTTCAAAAAGTTGAGAATGGTCCCTGTTAGCTGGGGTCCGACATTTTTATTTCTTGTTGAATATTACCACGTTTCACTCAGAAGTATGTCACATTAAAGAATTAAAATAAAATAAAAACTCCATATCTTCTTCTTACCGGTGAATGTGAATTGAACAGTGTGTGGCCCAGTATTA
>NC_138743.1:5761814-5766814 GCF_965113295.1 Leuciscus leuciscus
CATGTGACTCTGAAGACTGGAGTAAAGGGTCACACTGCACTTTTTGTTCCATTAATTTCCATTTATAAGCATGTGAGTGCGGGAGACAGGAAACACAAGCTCATGCGGAGAAGTTGGTGGCACATTTCAAGGTTGGTGAACTCTGACCTGCAAATTCGTATCACGTCAAGTTGTGTGACCAATAGAAGATCGAAAAAGCCACGGCTTGACCTCTTGGCTGCATTGAAAACGTAATAGTGAAGTAGATTAGTAATTAGTGATAATGAAGTAGATTGTATATTTCTACTTTTGAATTGTAATAATATTTCACAATTTTACTGTTTTTCATCAAATAAATGAAGCCTTGGCAAGGAGAAGAGACTTATTTCAAAGGGGTCATGAATTGAGAAATACATTTCGACCTTGATCTTTTGACATTTAAGACAATGAAAATTACTATAAAAATATCCTGTAAATTTCAGAAATCAAAACTTCCTCGTTAGTCCAAAAACAGCTTTTGTTGAAACCAAGCTCAGAAAACGTCTCGTTTCGGATTGTCACATTATGGTGTCATAGCTTGACGAAAGACCGCCTCTGCAGAAGAAGATCGACGCCTACTTCTACATCATTGCCTCTTTAGCCCCGCCCACCAGTTCACCCATGTCATGAAGTAGTAAATGCGAGACGGATGCAAACACAGGATTACTCCCGCAACAAAACCATACAGACGCCTATGAGGATCACATGACGTGTTGAAGTGCATGACACCTTTAAAAGAAATCTTAATTAATCCAAACTTTTGAAATGTGTATTTGATCAAAATACAGTAAAAAAAAAAAAAAACTTTTACAATTTAAAATAACAGTTTTCCATTTTAATTAGAGCTGTGCAACGATTAATCGCATCCAAAATGAAAGTTTGTGTTTACATAATATATGTGTGTACTGTGGATAATTATTTTGCATTTATAAATACACACATATGTATGTATATATATTTAAGAAATATTTGCATGTATATACTGTATATATATTTATACATAATTCATATTATATATCACGACTATTAGTTGTACAGCCCTAATTTTAATATATAGTATTATATAGTAAAATGGTTTGTGAATGGGGTTTCATGATGACTGTGTGTGTGTGTGTTTGTTCTCTCTCCAGATGAGTATAAGAGTAAAGTGGTGTGTGAAGGGGAGCGGTTGCGCTTGGGCTGTAAGACGGGGATGCAAATCGCGGTTTATTCCTCCATGTTTGGCCGCACGCAGAAGGGAACGCTGGAGTGTCCTCCACACCACCAGAGAGCGCCGTCTGTCGGTGAGAACTCATTTTTTACAATGGCTGCAACCGAAATCTCATACTTTTTAAATGCACTAAATTATGTCCGAATTCATAGTACTCATAATAGAGTAGGCAAAAAGTACTACTACCCTGGGGCGAGATTCTAAAGTGTGCATATGATGGACACTTTACTCTCCCATGAGGCCACGGGAGAGGATTTGTGAATGCCAGTGAAGTGACGCAAGTGACACTAGTAGGTCACATGACAGTGACATCATGGTTAATGTAGTACATCCAGATTATATTCACTACACACACTCATAATGTGTAGAACTTACTTTTTTAGCGGTCGTGAAGTAATTACTTATTTAAAACAAGTACCTAGTCAAGAGAATATGTGATTTTGGACGCAGCTGTGGCGGTCTCAACCAGCTCCCTATCTTCCTACGGCGTCACTCAGTATATCGTGTACACGAATTCATGCACTGGTAAGGACAGGCTCACTACACATTGGGACACTGATGACTCTATTTCTGGTGACATGACAACATCCTCATTGTACAACATCACTACTGGTATTTGTGTTCACGCGCTCAACATATACAGTATGGCTGTGATTGGCTACAGTTGTCAACGCTTCAAAAACGTTGTCTTGACTGAGTGCTTACACAGATACTGTACACACAGGAGCATTGGAAAGCAGGCGTCTATCAGCGGATCCCTAATATATACGCTGATAGACGCCTGCGTTCAAACACTCCTGTGTTAATGTGTGTAAGCGCTCGCTGAAGAGCGACTATCTACAACATGTTTTTGAAGTGTTGATGATTGTAGCCAATCAGAGACATGTATGTTGAGCGCGTGAACACAGTGGCCAATCAGAGGTGTTCAACAGCGCTCAAAATGCTAGAGGGAAATGATGGTATCGTCACATTTTTTAAATTTCAGTGACGATTTGGTACCGAAGTCGTTGTTTTTTTACAACACTAACTGGTATTTATGAACAACAGCAGAACTGATATCTTTCTGACATTATTTTTAATGTTGTTTAAAGTAGCCTACATTTTGATAAATATTTTGTTTCTTACATAAACATGCAACATTTCAGCCATAAATAAATTATAAATGTTAGCTAGATTATGTTCATTAACTGTCTAGCGATGTATGTTTATATATATATATCAGTGCTATTTTATTTATTATTTTGAATTAGCTTTTTGTTATGTACATTTTTAGTTAATGTTATTTTTAGTTAAATTTTTTGTCATTTTACTGTTATTTTTAATATTGCTTACTTAGGTTTAATTTATTTTTATTTCAGTTTCAGTTTTATTAATTTATTTTCAGTTAATAATTTTAGTGCCTACTTATTTCTGTTTATTGCCAAGGCAAAACTAATATTTATATTTCAGCTTCATTTCAATTAATTAACATAAATGTTTTTAATAGTTTTTGTTAACAATAATATATATCTTTATATATATATATATATATAATCTAAATCTAGTGACAATTCAGTTTGTTTGGATTGAGAAACACCTTCAGGCTTTACAAACTCACATCACACACTCTCTTATATGTTAACTACCTCTTATGCAATAACCTACATTAAACGTCTCAAACACACACACACACACACACACACACTGATCCTACAACACCTGTGCAAATGCGGATGACCTCACATCATCTCAGGTGTTTGATTTCACTTCTTAATTTCTCCTGTTTCTACATGTTTGTGTTTGTATCTGTGTGCGTGTGGAATATGATACTGTCAGTCCGTCTCATTGTTACTGTTCCATCATCAAAGGAGTAAAGCGTCTCGTGTTGTGCCTGTTCTGGGGAAGTGCTCCGCCAGGAACATGTTTGAATTCAAGGAAGCTTCTCGGATGTGTGGGAGGACGTACAGTTAGAACGTCACTCTCTTTTTGTCCTGAGATGAGTATCAGCTAATCTCATCTCCTCTTACACTCCTGGAGGGTGTGTGAGTGTCTGTGTGTTTGTTCAGATAAACACTGTGTTATTGGGACAAAATAACAAAGTTGGAAAATAACAAAGATGGAAAAATCTGAAATTCTTGTCCTTGCGGCGACATTTTTTGGTCCCCATGAGGAAAACCGCTTATAAATCAGACTAAGCAATGTTTTTTGAAAATGTAACAATGTAGAAAGTTTTGTGTGATGGGCAGGTTTAGGGGTCGGGTTAGTGTGTGTGTGTGTGTGTGTGTGTGTGTGTGTGTGTGTGTGAGATGGGCAGGTTTAGGGGTCGGGTTAGTGTGTGTGTGTGTGTGTGTGTGTGTGTGTGTGTGTGTGTGTGAGATGGGCAGGTTTAGGGGTCGGGTTAGTGTGTGTGTGTGTGTGTGTGTGTGTGTGTGTGTGTGTGTGAGTGAGATGGGCAGGTTTAGGGGTCGGGTTAGTGTGTGTGTGTGTGTGAGATGGGCAGGTTTAGGGGTCGGGTTAGTGTGTGTGTGTGTGTGTGTGTGTGTGTGTGTGTGTGTGTGTGTGTGTGTGTGTGTGTGTGAGATGGGCAGGTTTAGGGGTCGGGTTAGTGTGTGTGTGTGTGTGTGTGTGTGTGTGTGTGTGTGTGTGTGTGTGTGTGAGATGGGCAGGTTTAGGGGTCGGGTTAGTGTGTGTGTGTGTGTGTGTGTGTGTGTGTGTGTGTGTGTGTGTGTGTGTGTGTGTGTGTGATGGGCAGGTTTAGGGGTCGGGTTAGTGTGTGTGTGTGTGTGTGTGTGTGTGTGTGTGTGTGTGTGTGTGTGTGTGTGTGTGTGTGTGTGTGTGTGTGTGTGTGTGTGTGTGTGTGTGTGATGGGCAGGTTTAGGGGTCGGGTTAGTGTAAGGGGAGAGAATATATAGTTTTTACAGTATAGAAACCATTACGTCTATGGAAAGTCCCCGTGAAACCTGAAAACCCAACGTGTGTGTGTGTTTGTGTGTGTGTACTTGTTCAACTATCTTTGTGAGTTTTAGACCATCGGAGTGAGGACAAAGAGGGTAAATTGGGGACATTCTGGCCGGTCCTCACTTTTTAAGACCCTTTTAAAGGCCTGTTTGAGGGTCAAGACTTGGTATTAAGGATAAGATTATTATTTGGTTATGGGTAGGTTTAGGGAAAGCTTTCAGGTTAGGCACTTAGTTGGGCAAGGTAAGGAGACAGAGATTGCTATGTGTCAATAGCTATGTTTCCATCCACCTCTTTTTCTACTCATTTTGGGATATCGCATAAAAAATGTGCATAAAAACCCCATACGTTCATTTGAGTCAGATAAATGTTTTATCCCATAAAAAAACATGTGTATAGACTATGGAAACACGTGACTTTGCACGATGGGACGGCATAACTGGACACACCAGTGGACCGATCTCGTTGCTCAGCTTCTGAAATGCTGTTTTGGTTGTTCTGAAACGCCTGAGCAAAGTCTGTCGTCAAAGTGGTTCGGTATAATAACCTCCCAGAACTGTCTTACGTGACTGTGCTCAAGAACCTCCATCTGTAGAGTTAAACGTCATTAAAGCCATTAAAACTGAATCAGTCAGAGCCTAAAGACTGTTAGGCCTGAAAAACATTTGAGTGAAATATTCAGCAGGAATTAATGTAGAGCAGGATTTAGATTTTTATCCATCAGAATCTGATTGGATTGTGTAAAGTGATGATACTGGATAATATCTTTAACCATCGGCATAGTCTTTGTTACATCATCAGTCATTTCAGATGTAAAGAAAGTTATGTTAAACGT
>NC_138743.1:5776742-5839242 GCF_965113295.1 Leuciscus leuciscus
ATCAACGCTGTTTGATATAATATGGTTTATAACAGAATTCTGTGCGGAAATCAAAATTTGTTTATGTTTGCAAAATACACTTAAGTTGATCAGTGAAATAGATGACTTTTTTTTGTTGCACTTTTGTCAGGTAAATAAAGGTTAAAGAGAATTAACAAATCGCATATCCTTGATTGCATTGTACAAAATGTCCCAATTTGTCTGGATTTGGGGTTGTACAGTAAATTACACACACTCACTCACATCTCAAATCTTCTTACTAATTAAATTTCGTTTTTTTTAAAAAACACAACCGCTTTAAAATTTGCATTTTCCATATGGGTGTGTGTAATTTACTAAGTATCATCCAGTTATGTGAATATATGAATTATAATATTAATTATTTTACTCATACAATGGAAAACCCCATTTTAAATCTCGAGGGAACCATTGGAGAATTAGTTTTCCGGGTTTTGACGTCATCCCTGCACCGCTCTATAATACTCTGATGTAAACCCAGCCGATCAGGTTGGAGCTCGCGGTTTTTGGACATCTCTTGTGATTTTAGTGTGTATTATGCATCATTTGAGGCTGAAACTTCAGGAACACAGTAATGCAGAACTGAGCTTTGAGTCGCCCACAGGAACATCAACCGTTCTGGACGGATTCTTTCAGGCTTTCCTCCAGAACTTTGTCTGATTTGCTGCAGTTAATGTCTGACTTTGAGCGTGTGTAGATCTGGTGTAGATCTACCGTGGCTCTATGTGTGTGTGTGTTTGGGTATCGTGGGTTTGTCTGCCGTGTCAGCACAAACACAGAGTCAGCGCTGTGTGTGTGTGTGTTCTTTATCAGTGCCAATTCAGTTCAGTAACAATGCCGTAACGTGACTGTGTTTGTCCAGGTGGATCTACAGAGAGAAAACACTATCCATCTCTCTCTCTCTCTCTCTCTCTCTCTCTCTCTTACTTTCTCTTTCTCTCTCATAGTGTGTAGAAAAACATTCTTTGGATGTTTCACTGATCTGTCATTTATGAATATATGTGTGTGTGTGTGTGTTTCTTCATCTCTGGGCACTTTTGGCCCTGTGCACTTATAGACATTAAACTCTTTTAAAGGATGTTTTTAGACCTTGTATATTAAATTAATATAATCCAATAGTGTTTATATGTGTGTCACAGGCCATTTTCTGCCATTTAATGTAATTTACAACCCATCTCAATTAATAACATTTTGCGGTGGAAATTACATTTGAAACATTTTTGCAATAAAATGCTGTTTTATTCTCAAATTACATATCTCATATTTCATCTCAAGCTTCTCACTGAAATTAAATGGTTTGTTCATTTTCCTTGTTTAGATTTTCCAAGCTTTAAAAATTATGCATTTCCATATTTTACAATTGGTCTGCGACAAGAGGACAAGCTTTGAAAATCCAAACAAGGAGTAAAATGAGCCTAAACCATTTCATTTCACTGAGACATTTGAGAGTAAATTTGAGATGTTCGATGATTGTATACATAAAATCGTTAGTAATATGAGATGTGTTGATTTTATACATGAAAAACATGAAAAATAGCACAGATAGTTAATAAAGGCCACATTTTATAGATAGGACAGTTTTAATCTGTCATTCATATAACAGGAAAAACATTGAAATCTAAAAGTGCCTGAAGAAACTTGCATGCGTGTACATGTGTTTACTTTGGGAACAAGATTGAGAGGGAGTGAGTTGTTGTCTTTGTTGACCACTTTGACGTCTATGTCGCAACATCATAATGTCCTTCACATCTTTATGCAGATCTTGAAGCCCCAACAGCTTTTAGTTTGCTTGAGTAGAGTGTGTGTGTGTGTGTGTGTGTGTGTGTGTGTGTGTGTGTGTGTGTGTGTGTGTGTGTGTGTGTGTGTGTGTGTGTGTGTGTGTGTGTGTGTGTGTGTGTGTGTGTGTGTGTGTGTGTGTGTGTGTGTGTGTGTGTGTGTGTGTGTGTGTGTGTGTGTGTGTGTGTGTGTGTGTGAGTGTGAGTGTGAGTGAAAGAGAGAGATTATGTGTGCATGTCCTCAAACATAGTTTTTCCACAATTGTCTCATACAGAATAGAGAACCAGTTCTGTGAGAGGGATCAGGCTGGAATTTTGGCAATTCCCAGAATGCATTCTGCTGGACGGCGTGCGGGTAAAGCAAACTGTGGGTCAGTACAGTGAAACCTGAGTCTGAACGCGTAACGTTAGTGTCTGGTTATTTTAAAGGCTCATAAAACCTGCTGCGTGTTTTTACCTTCTCCACTGAGGCATCATTGAAAAAGTGTTTCTCTCGAGTGCTTTGATGTTAAACAATCACTTTTGTGTTGATGTTCAGTAACTATAGGAGGACAAACACACACATTTATATGCAACAAACACTGATCTTCCCTCCATCATGTGACTTTCATCTTGACTTTTCATCGTAGTCTCTCTCTGTCTTTCCATTGCATCTGAAAGACTTCGAAAGAGCCGAGAGTTTTTATGTGAGGATCTAATATTAGCTCTGCAATGATAACAGCTGTCTCTTTTCTTCTTTATATAAACACACACACGACACACAAAGGTTTTCAATGCTCTCTGGACACTGAGAAGGGAGTATCTGTGGAAGTCCACTTGACATCATTGAAGCATTAAAATCTAAACCCTAAATTTAATAGTAAATTGTTGTGTTATGATGTTTAATGTGAAAAAATCTGGTTTTGCCATTTTTTTATGTCTTTTAAACTGATACTTGTATTGTAACAGTCACGTTGATGTACTTTATACCCGAGCAACTACTTATTAACCAATCCTGAAATGAATCAAACTCAATAAGAATGCCTTTTCACCATGTTTGTTCCAGTGAAGTGATGAATTGATGTACATTATATACAAAGTTCTGTCATGAAACTCTAGATGGCACAGGCTGATAGGCCCTTAAAGGGACAGTTCACCCAAAAACAGCTGATAGTATTGATTTTCCATATTATGGAAGTCAATGGGGTCCATCAACTGTTTGGTTACCCATATTCTTCTAAATATATTCTTTAAGCAATTCATACTGGTTTGGAAGTAAATGATGACAGAATTTTCATCTTTTGGTGAACTAACTCAGTCTGCTTGCAATCACATCATTCTCTACAGGGCAGATGCTGATTGGTTCCTGCTGTATCAGTAGCCAATGAGCTCGCTGCTCAACCTTCAAATACTTTTTCAGCATTTGCTGTAGCAGTGCAGTGCACTTTCAGAAACCCTCCACCTTCCCCAGCTCCACCTGTGTAGATCTGCTGCTACGGGGTTAAACTGTGTGTGTTACGTTAGCATGTCTTTCTCACAGCAATGTCTGTGAATGTATTGGCAGTAGCAAGTCCCATAGCAGCAGATCTATTCTGCCAAGACCAAACATACCAACATTGTCATGACAAAAATATAACAGAAAATATACTTCTGGGGTGAGTGTTCATTTATTTTTGCAATGCCATTTTTACACACTTCAGCTTTAAGGAGAGGATCAGGAATGTTTGTTCATACACAGGGAGTTTGATATTGTGCAAGAGCATAAACATCACAATTAAAGATTACGCTGACTGAGACTAAACACTGTTACACAACAACAAACTCAACTCTGCACAATAACAAACACATCTCTGCCCAATATCCCCTCCTACACGTGCTCTAATGAAAGACAGTGATGCAACAGTGTTTCTCTAAACACTCTCTCACACACACACACACACACACACACACACACACACACACACACACACACACACACACACACACAAGCTCACATGTGCCTCAAATTACCCCAATCAGAGAGTGGACTGTAATTGCTCCAGGGTCATTACAATCACACACACACACACACACACACACACACACACACACACACACACACACACACACACACACACACTGACTCAAAGCTACACGCCCCTCCAGAGTAACTCCTACCCCTCTGTGTCGTCTCGCTGGTAGGCTGAACGTGTGTGTGTGTGTGTGTGTGTGTGTGTGTGTGTGTGTGTGTGTGTGTGTGTGTGTGTGTGTGTGTGTGTGTGTGTGTGTGTGTGTGTGTGTGTGTGTGTGTGTGTGTGTGTGTGTGTGTGTGTGTGTGTGTGTGTGTGTGTGTGTGTGTGTGTGTGTGAAGAATAACTCAGTCATCATCAGTAACTGGCACTGGAGAGAGAGAGAGAGTCCTCAGGCTGTTTCCAGACTCTCTAGAGTTTAACTGAAACCTGTTTCGCTAAATTTGGTGCCATGTTTATTCCGAGAGGGTTTAAAATAAATGCTGTGTGTTACTGGAACTGTGTGTGTGTGTATGTGCACAAACCAGACCTCTCTGCCTGACTGTTGCAGGGCCATTGGCAGCCCGTTTAGGGGTGTGAGCAGCAAATAAGTTATGTTATTTCATTAATATTATGTCCATTAAATTATTTAATTTTATAGTTATGTATAATAATATCTTTTAATATTATATATATGTTATAATATGTTATGTTATATATAATAATGTAAGTGATATAATATAGTATATAGTACTGTACACTACCATTCAAACCCTTGAGGTCATTAAAAATAAAATAATTTAAAGCAATGAATACTTTTATTCAGCAAAGACTACTTAAACAAAAGTTACAGTAAATACATTTATAACGTTACAAAAGATTTATATTTCAAATAGATATTTTGAACTTCCTATTCATCAATGGATCAGTTTCCACAAAAATATAAAGCAGCACAATTTTTTTCAAAACAATTCTATTTTTTAAAGCTCTATCTTGGCCAATATTCACTCAATTGGTCCTGTTTTTAGATTAAATCCTAACAAAAAGTTATCAAATGTAATTTGTTTTGTCAGATCAGTTGTCAGATATGAACCAGTACATTTGATGTGGCCCGTAATGACTAACTAGAGTTTTATGAGCGTAAAACATCACAAAACTCTGAGAACACGTGCCAAATGTAATCAAATTCCAGTGATAGAGTCACTATAACTTAAACAAATCCTTACTACACAACTGTGATTTCAGGAAGTTTATTTTCCCCAGTATCCCCAGTATCTATGGGATCTTATCTTTCAAATTAGCCAATTTGTGGTCATTTTGTCCACTCTTCCAGTTTTAGACCCTGATGATTGCCCCTATACTTTCCATTTGTTTCCCTGCACAAAGACAGTCTTGTTTTTCTGTGTGTATGTTGGACGGACTCGTGATTGCAGCGGAGAGAATGGTATCTCTAATGCATTGTAAGTGTGTGTGTAAGAGGGTATAAAGGTGATTTATGAGTAGAAATATGTTTTTTGGTGAATTATTGAATTATGTGTTTCTCTGTAGTCCCAAAGAAACTCGTGCAGGAGTCGGTTTCCAGGCATCCATCGTTCCCATCTCCCCCATCAGTGCCTCATGACCCCAACGTGGTGGGAGACAGCGCCCCTCCTGACGGGACCCCGTCTCTGACCTCGGACTCCGCGCCAGGTGAGACACAAACCATAATCACTGAACCTAAACAAACACACACAACCTCAGCAGAAGTTCTGCCTGGAATCAGCTTAAGGGCGATCTGAAACCACACACACTCTCTGTGTACAGATGCTGATAGTTGCTGTAGCTACAGCCGTGTTTTTGACTGTTGAACAGAATCGGACTAAAGCTAAAACACCCACAATGCATTTCCTGTGAGCGGAGACTGTAAAAACGAATTTAAAGGTGCTCTAAGCGATGTCACGCGGTTTTTAGGCCGAAACATTTTTTGTCACATACAGCAAACATCTCCTCACTGTCCGCTAGCTGCCTGTCCCCTGAACACACTGTAAAGAAACGCTGTCTCTGTAGACATCCCAGGCTCCACAAACGGCAACAAAAACAAACTGGCCCAACCTGGACAACGAAACATAACAAACAGTGTTCCAGCCAATAGCCGACAAGAATGATTTGGGGGTGGGGGTTGGGGGGTTTGTGCGTGTGCACATGAAGTGGGGTGATCATGAGAACCAATGACATTTGATGTCTTTGATATTTAGACATACATAATATAGTGAATAAATTGCATCCAAGAGAAACATTGTACAAAACATCTACTTTTGTTGAAAGTTGGAAAGATTCATAATATTCATGCCACAAGATGATACCCTGGAAATCCAGAGTTCTCGCGAGAGCACAAGTTGAGTTTACTCTGGCGTCGAGTAATGATGCTCATTAAATATGCCCTTGTATCCGAGCTGCACCAATCACATCGGGTTATCTGATATAGGCGGGCCAGAGGCGAGCTAAAGATGACGACCGCGCTGTGACGTCAAAGTCATTAGTAAACATTGTAAGATGGCTATGGATGAACACCAGTTGTTTGAAACGGCTTTGGCCGCTACAATGAATGAGTTAGACTTGGCTTTTTATCTAAAAGAGGAACAGAAGACGGCGCTCAAATCGTTCCTTTGCAAGAAGTGCGTTTTTACTGTTTTGCCGACCGGATACGGCAAGAGTCTAATCTACCAGTTAGCTCCGCTGGTAGCTAAGCGTATGGGGCTTGTTGTGATTGGTCGTAGTGTTATCCAATTGCGTGCAGTGAGAATATCAAATGCATGCTTGGTGCCGCCCCTCGAGCTGGCCGATTTTCATTAGTCGACGCCAGACCATTAATCTTTTAGATTTAGGTCTGGATTTCCAGGCTAACATGATGGTTGAGTAGATGATGACAGCATTTTCATTTTTCGAGTGAACTCTTCCATTAACACCACATATGCACACACACGATGAGAACATGTTGATGAATTATTGATGTAAATCCAACTTATTCTTTTGTTTATTCCCAGACGTAAAAGCTTGGGGCGTTTTAACCAACCATAGAAATATAAACTTTCTGTTTTGTAACGATCTCATGATGATGTTGGTGATGATCGTGTGCATTTGATGGCAGGGAGGTCGACGCGAGGCTGGAGTTCTGGTCCTCCTTTAGAAGAGCCGGATCCGTCTGGAGAAAGCGATCCGAACCCAACCGTCTCCACCGTGA
Source organism: Leuciscus leuciscus (assembly GCF_965113295.1). Taxonomy (NCBI): domain Eukaryota; kingdom Metazoa; phylum Chordata; class Actinopteri; order Cypriniformes; family Leuciscidae; genus Leuciscus; species Leuciscus leuciscus. The sequence goes on from NC_138743.1 coordinate 5,783,723, forward strand.
TCATACCAGACATGTCTCTCATCAGCAGCATGCTGACGGTGTACACCTACATCACAGGTACAACACACACATCTGAGCTGGATCTCTGAATGCAAACACTCAAATACTCTACAGATAAAATCTAAAATATATATTCATTATTGAGTAGTCAGCAGGATCTCTGTCTTAAGGAAATACAAATGTGTTTTTTTTTTTTTTAACAAAGATCATTTAAAATCATATACAACTCACTTAGTAACCCACAACTATTCCAGTTTTACTAAGTATTTGTGATGGACAAAGTTTTGGGTCGGTAATATTTTTTTATTGCTTTTGAAAGACGTCTCTTCTGCTCACCAAGACTGCGTTTATTGGGTCAAAAATACAGTTAAACAGTAATATTGTGAAATATTATTATATTTTAAAATAACTGTTTTCTATTCAAATATATTGTCAAATGTAATTTATTCCTGTGATCAAAGCTGCATTTTCAGCATCATTACTCCAGTCTTCAGTGCACATATGATGATTTGATGCTCAAGAAACATTTCTGATTATTATCAACGCTGAAAACAGTTGTGCTGCTTAATATTTTTGTTGAATCAAACCTGTATTTGTTTATTTCATCTGTTGAACACAAAAGAAGATATTTTAAAGAATGTTGGTAACCAGACAGTTGACGGCACCCGACGACAGCCATCGGCACTGATCCTCAACAAACCAATCTCCATACCGGCGTGATGACTCCGATCTTAAACCAGATGGAACTAGATAATATTCTGATTGTTCCAAACCAATCTGACTTCTGACCTATAATGCGGCCTGAATCATAATCATACACTGTCCATTCATTGGCCAGAGGAGAACTGAGCGACTGAGCCTGGGTTCTCCCAAGGTTTTTTTCTCCATTCTGCCACTGATTGGTTCCTTGCCACTGTCGCCCTTTTCCACCTTTGTTGCCATTGCCTTGGCTTGCTTAGTTGGGGACATTAAATTTAACATTTAATTTAATATTCAACAATAATATTGATCTGCCTGCATTGACACTATTATACAAGAACTGAACTGAACAGGACGATGACATCACAGTTTACTCCAGAGCGGCTATATATAAATGAACTAAATTAATAACTCGCTGAACTTAACTAAGCTGAACTGTGACGCTATTTTCTTCTGGAAACAAACTTTGTTGCATTATTTTCCTGTTATCTGTGTAAAGCTGCTTTGAAACTATCTATATTGTAAAAAGCACTATATAAATAAATGTGACTTGACTTGACTTCAATAGCATTTTTTCCTACTATGGAAGGGTTAATCAACTCTTTTGATTACCAACATTCTTCAAAATATCATTTTTTTTTTCTTTTCTTCACTTCAACAGAAGAAAGAAACTCATACAGGTTTGGAACAACATGAGAGTGAGCAAATGATGACAGAATTTAAATTTTTTTTAGTGAACTATCCCTTTAAGAAAGTAAATGGTTCCATTTTGCCTCCATGTTGTCTTGAAAAGTGTTTTCTCTCTCTCCATCACAGAGCACCCGGAGGGATGTGCGCTGTTCTTCATGTGCGGTGTGTGTGCGGGTCTGTTCCTCACACTCCTCGCGCTGGTGGTTCAGATTTCCTGCCGTACGGACTGTAAACGTCATCACAGCGTCGCTAAGAAGCGTCCACGACCCGCGGACTCAGTCAGCGACAGCAGCGACTCTGATTCCGACTGGGACTCGAGCTCAGACCTGTCGGCCCGCCGGCACCGGCGCTTCGAGCGCACGCTCAACACCAACATCTTCACGTCGGCGGAGGAGCTGGAGCGAGCGCAGCGGCTGGAGGAGAGAGAGCGGATCATACGGGAAATCTGGATGAACGGACAGCCCGACGTCCCGGGAACGCGTAGCCTGAATCGCTACTATTAGATCGGACACATCCAGATGTGAAGCTACTACCAGGAGTTTCCTGAACGCTAAAGCGATTTCCACGTGTGGCATTAAACTGCACATTTCCTTTGCAGTGGAAATAGGCTCTTGGTTGCGGCGTGATTTATCCGTAACCTTCGCTATGCAGAGGTGAAAGGTCAAATGCTGCGTTCCCACCAGTCGGATGTGGAAATATTCCTACTTGATGTCCAACATCTCGCAGTTGTGAATTTACCCAAGTTGGAAGTGTCGTTCCGCTGAACTTCCAAGTAGGAAGTTGGACATTCCAATTTTTAGTGCAGCTGAAGCTAAGGCTCATGGGAGATGTAGTTGAGTTGAGTCTGTAGGCAGCTCTGAGAGGTGTGATAAGCTCTAAGCACTGTGATTGGTCCTTCACTCTGCCTGTCAAACAGTGAGGACCGCCTTCTGTCAAGGAGGCATCAACAAATTAAGTGCCTTAAAGTTTGATCTGACAAAATACAATAGGACTAAAACCTATTTGGACACTTACAAATATCTGAATGTCATTGCATTAGCAAACAAATATAACAAACCAGGCTGCATCTGCAAACAAATGATAAGCGTCACAATGCATTTTTCGGTAACACTTTAAAAAAAGGTTCCATTTGTTAACATGAACTAACAATGAAATATATTTTAAAGCATTTATTAATCTCAGTTTATGTTAATTTTGACATTTACTAATACATCATTAAAATAATTTAATGAAAATTTTATTAAATTTAATGAGAAACAAATCTTTCAAATCTGTTCATATTATTTATGGAGCTAATATGAACTAACAATGAACAGTTTTTTAAATAAATACTGTAACATATGTATTGCACATCATTAGTTCATTTTAGTCGATGCATGAGACCTTATTGTAAAGTGTTACCCATATTTCATCTTTATCACTAGATAATTAAATCATCTATCATATTTTTTATGTTTTGCTTAATGTCTGCTAATGCTGCCATTTTTTAAAATAAGTGCAACTTGGTTTGATATTTTACTATCAAATGCAATGACATTTGTACATTTTTAAGGGTGACTTTAGTGTCCATATATACATTAAGAAATTATTTTATATTTAAAAAGTTTTTGATACCACTATTTTTTTTGGATGAATTATTTTTATACTGATTGCTCAGGGATGCAATCCAAGTGTTCTGTGTATAATCTTCTGTTCTTAAAGGGGACGAGAGACATTCAGATGTTCCTGCATAGATGCAACCGTAGCCTCAAAGAGGTTCTTATAGGAACGTGATGCACATCAGCGTCGTGCCTTCAACACAACACAGTTAATCACTCAATGACTTTATTCTGTGTGTGACGACTGTGGTTAATGTGTTTCAGTTTCTGTTACATGACATGAGGGCTCAGAATTCATTCTGATGATACTAAACCATAAATAACTTACTTTACGTTCTTAAAAATAAAGGTTTTGTAAAAAAAAAAAAAAAAGTACTACAGGTGGATAGACTACCATTTACCTTTCCTTTACTCAAAATGTATTGCATTGTGACTTTGAAATGTTTAACATATGTAAATTAGGCAACATCTTATTTAACCCTCTGGTGCTCTTCGCATGGTGGTCAAAAATTACAGATTTTTCTTCATTTTAATGAAATGAAAATACTATATTTTAGTTTTTTTTATTTCATATTTTGTATTGTAATTTTATGGTACTAAATTATATTAATGCAGTAGTTATAATCCATTTATTTACTTTTTGAGCATAAACCTGAAAATGAAATTTCCAGCTTAAACTGTCGTGAATCTTGAATGCTTTGGAGCACAGACTTAAGTTTGGAAAAAAGTTTAAAAAAAAAGTGAACTTGAAGTTATAGAATTTTACATTTATTGTTATAAAAAATGCACCAAAATTGTATTTTCAATTTTTATATGAATTATATATTTTCCAACAGATGTTTACTCTAAAACTGTGAGAAAATCAAAGCCATAAATCTAAACAAGCTGTTTCAAATTTGAGGTTGATATCTCAAAAAAAAAATTTGCTTTCAGTAAGATTTTGTTTGGGCGCAGTACCAAACGCTTCCACTAGAAGAAATTCACAAAATTTTTTATTGCGAACTATATAAGTGTGACAATTTTTTAAAAAATTTTTAGGACCATTGAACCTTTTCGAATCATGTTGATGATTTTTTGTGTGCGTGTTCACATATCAAGTGCCAAAACCTTTAACAAGTTTTGTACTATTCCGATGAATTATTTTATTTTTTTTAACCATTTTTCGGTCAAAAATGCCTGAAGAGCACCAGAAGGGTTATTAATATGCTCATAAATTGAATATTATATCAAAAGTGATTAAGGCCCCACAGAAAAAGTCAAAAGAAAACTTGGTCAAGAAAGAAAGAAAAAAACGTATACAAATAAATATTAAATATCAAAAAAGGATATTTGATTTAAATTTTAAGATAAAATGACTCATAAATAAAATAAAATAAAAATAGCACATTTTAAGCAATACCTAAAATTAGGAATCTCTAACTATTATTAAAAAAATATGACCGATTTTAATAGATTGATAAGAAAGATTCTGACAAAGCTGATATAAGTCTGGTAAATGGTAAAGCCTGTATTTGCCGTCCTCTCGCTGAAACCTATATTTTTAGGAGCCCCTGCCCACACAGCGTTCATTTTATAAGTAATATTTAAGGTTTTTATTTCCTTGACACTCAAACCAAGCCAAACCATGAAGTGACTCAACATTTGTATGCATGTGGATTGTTTATTTGCACCTGAGCTCTTAAATCTTGTACAGGCAGGATGTTTGCTTGTACACCATCACAGACTTGTTTGTTTACTGCTGTTGTTTTATTTTCCAGTAATATTTCAGCATGGCTTTTATAGGAATATCAGCTCATGTACAGAGCAGGACCTGTGCAAGGTTTTGTTTTGATTGTTATGGAGCTTTAAATAAACTGCATTGAATAAACTGAACTTATAGCGCCACCTGTGGGTGAATGATTCACATCGTGCATGAAAGGAAGTGTTTACATCACCAAGACAACCGCCAGTTTTTGTGGTCTCCGTAGAGGCAGTTATAAACAATCCTCCTCAGGGAAGAGCAACGGTTCCCGTGAGAGAACAAGTTATATTAACTTATTTTGGTTACTTGCCTTTTATTTTATTTTAATATAGATTAGAGTAATTAACCATAATGTCTATAAATACAACACATGGGCTTCCTTTTCTGCCAGGCAACACTTTTCGCGATTTAACGGTGAGAAACTTTGACCTTTAGGTTTAGGCCCATATTAACTTTGCTGTCTTGTTTTTAAATGTTTCTGTTTTCTTTTGTAAAATCTAATTCTGCATTTTTAAATCTTTATAAATGTTCCTAATTCTTAGATTTTTGCTGGAAATTAATTATTCATTCTTTTTTTTCTCAAGGAGCATTATGTAAATCTATGTATGAGATATCAATATTATATTGTTATACATTTACCCATTCTTTCTGTATGCTGTTATTCAGAAATCCAGTTTCCACAGAGCTCAGACTCTTGATTTTAAGAACGGCTACGCTCTGCCCCGGCGGCCCACGGTCGGTATAGGACAAGAGCCTCTTCTGTCAGTGAACATCAGTCAAAGTGAGAGGAACCAGCTGATCAATGACATCCCGAACCTGACCTACGGTACAGACACACACCGACATCCACCGCTACAACACATACCGGCACACGCTGCTTATGACAAGAAGGTGAAGAATTTATCTATCTAACTTTATCTATCTTTCTATATATGCATCTATCTATCTCTGCATCTATCTATCTATCTATCTATCTATATATATATATGCATCTCTATCTGTCTATCTATCTCTGCATCTATCTATCTATCTATATATATATATATATGCATCTCTATCTGTCTATCTATCTCTGCATCTATCTATCTATCTATATATATATATGCATCTCTATCTATGCATCCATCCATCCATCCATTGAAACAGAACCAACCTCTCACCTTTACTCTTCGTCTTCCAGGTTCTGCGTTTCTACGGTTTCTTCCGGCAGGAAGTGTTCCACTCCCCAGATGAGCACTTTCGCATTCGTCCGGTGGTGATTTTTTATCACTTGGAAGATGACACCATGTGTGTGACCGAGCCACCGGTGGAAAACTCGGGAATTCCACAGGGAAAACTGATCAAACGTCAGAGGCTGATCAAAAACCAGCGCGGAGATCTTTACCACTGGAAAGACCTTAATGTTGGGATGGACATGAGTTTGTTTGGAAGGGACTACAGGATTACACAGTGCGATGCCTTTACACAGGTACACACACACACACACACACACACACACACAGACTGTATAGAGTGCTGTTTCTGATGGTTTGGTTTGACTGAGCGTGTGTTTGTGTAGGACTTCATGGAGAGTCAGGGAATAGTACTAAATGAGTCGGAGTCCATTCCCAGTGACCCGTACACCATCCGCCGCATTCAGACACAACAAACTCACATCACACCCTACGACCACAATTATCAGCTGGAGCGGTTCCTCACCCTGGATCGACAGGTAAACAAACACACACATTCCTGTGTGTTCGCCCACACATCAATTCATTCTCTCACTCATCATTTCTGTGCGGTCTCGTGTGTATTTCCAGGTGCTGCGCTTCTTTGCGCTTTTGGACAACCTGGACTCTCAGTACGGAGAGAAACGGCCTGTAACGCTGCATTACTATCTTGTGGATGATTCTGTTGAGATCTGTGAGCATCACGAGGCCAACAGCGGCCGGGACCCGTTCCCAGTTCTGCTCCGCAGACAGAGGGTTCCCAAACACATCAAACCAGCCTGTGGTGAGATCATAAACACACAAGTCAAGACACATTTATCTGCATAGTGCTTTTCACAATACACATTACAGCATCCATCCATCCATCCATCTATCTATCGATCTGTATAAAGTTGGACATACTTATACATCTAACTCGTGGGCAGCGCTCTGACATGTAGCGTGGTTGCGCTTCAGGCAACCCGAGTTCAAGTCCTGTGCCCAGTTGCATAAAGCACCTTAAGTTTTTCCCTTAATGTGTGATTTTCCCTCAGCTAAGGCTTAATGACTTAAGAGTATTGCATATAATCCCTTAAACAGTTCTCTTAGGGAAACCGTTAAGTGTTTCATGACAGCGACCCAGGTTTTGGGTAGTGGTGGGGGGAAAAATCGATTCTGTTCAGTATTGCGATATTTTGCGCACGCAATTATATTGATACAGTAGCGCAACGTATTGCAATATTTAATTATAAAATTATCCGTTTTACTTTTGGGTTATAGGGCTGTGACGGTGGGAGTTTTTTACCACCGCGTTGGTAATGGACCAACTACCTGCGGTGTGAGGGGGTTGTTTTGAGCAAAAAAGTGTTTATTTGAGCAATTCTGTCAAAGAAACAACACACTAAAGCCTGTAAAGTATTGAAATAAATATCAGTAAATATTGGAAACTTAAATAATATAATAAAGTTAAATCTATTTAAAAAAAATAAACTTTCGTTTAATACTTCCACACAAAGAAGCGTGATATAGCCCACCGCTCTGCGCTTTGAGAGGGATGTGGGACACGAGCAGGAAAGAGACCATCGATCTCTTTTCTGATATCTTCATGTTTTCTATTTGTTGTAAAAGGTATGCAGAGCGAATTTGATCTTCCACAAGGGCAAGACATTTAGGCTATGTTTGATATTGCGCTGCCAGAGAAAGCGAAACTAAAATCACCCGCGCGTGTGAAACGCGCTTTACAAATAAACTTGACCTTACCATGTCTAATAACAAGCACAAACTGTGTTAAAAAGAATTTGACGTACAAGTAAAAATGTAGGCTATCTCTCAAAGCGCAGAGCGGTGGGCTATATCACGCTTCTTTGTGTGAAAGTATTAAACAATTTTTATTCGTTTTATTTAAACATTCAATTATTATGTTATTTAGGTTTCCAATATTTACTGATATTTATTTCAATACTTTACAGGCTTTAGTGTGTTTTTCTTTGACAGAATTGCTCAAATAAACACTTTTTTGCTCAAAACAACCCCCTAAAAAAAACTCCCACCATCACAGCCCTATAACCCGAAAGTAAAACGGATAATTTTATAATTAAATATTGCTTGTCTGAAGTTTAAAATCATTGGTTACCCGTAAGCCAATCACATAACGTTTGGTTATGACGTGTGTTATGCGCTGGCTCAGCCGCATCGAACTTCCACTGTAAACACATGTATGATGCGAAAACAAAACCATCGAGCGAAATACCGGAGTGAACATGGCTGTGAACGACTTTTGCAGATTATGTGAAGTAAATCTACGCATCCACGGTACAATCAGCGTCTACGTCACGGCTCTCAGCCCGCCCTCTGTTCGTTGATTGGCCGGCTGTTTTGAGGCCGGAGGAAAACTGGGAGATAGGTCGCTATCTCAGACTGAGTACAGAAGCGAACTGAAATTGAGCAGAAGTACGAAGTCTGATGTAGTCTGGCTAGCTTTATGCAACCGGGCACCAGTATTGTGCCGAATCTCCCTGCCAAATTACAACCCTCCTCGTTGAGTCTGCTATCTGATTACTTAATCCTAACCCCAATCCTAATAATCTAGCGGATTCTTCACAACACCGATTTAGGGACCTTTCCCAATCCCATCCCCTTTTTTCTCCCTCTTCACTTCCTGTTGATTATCTACTCTGTCCTGTCTCAATCAAGGCAAACATTCAAAAAAAAATAACTCTTAAATATAGAGCTGTGCGATAATATATAGTTCTGTCATGAAACTCTAGATAGCACAGGCTGATAGGTCCTTAACTGCTGTATCAGTAGCCAATGAGAACAGTTGCAGCGCACTTTCAGAAACCCTCCACCTCCCCCAGCTCCACCTGTGTAGATCTGCTACGAGTAATTCATGTACGCTATATTGTACAGCAGCAGCATGTCTTACTTGCTCACAGCATCACATCGCATATATATTGGCTGAAGCAATTCCTATTCTTGCTCTGAAGCAGCAGCAATAACAGCAGCAGATCTATTTCCACCATGACCAAACATATCAACATTGTCATATCCATTACCAAACACTCATAGAGTTGTCACGACAGAAATATAGTTTACAGAACTCATTTGAACACAGAGTCAAACCTGCTTCAGTTTTGTTGCTTTTTATGTTTATAGAAGTTTAGACAGTAAATGACTGAATTCATATTTCACATGACATAATTAAATCAATATATTAACACAGAATCCTTAAACATCTCTCTTTCATGACTCAGAGCCATTCCCCAGCAGTGTTCTGGAAGTTTCCCCTCATGATGTGGAGGAGTATTTCTCTCCTCAAGACTTCAGGGTCGGTGAGGAGGTCCTGCTGATGGGGAGGCGCTTCCTGCTGTATGACTGTGACAACTTCACCCGGAAATACTTTGAGCAGAATCACCCCGACATCTTGCTCAAACCGTTTACTGTTGACACTAGGACACCACAAGACATCAAGAGGGTCAGATACATTCTCTTGATTGAGCTAATCTCGTATGTCATAAATGGTATGTCATTTCAAGTGATATATCTGGCACTTTCCACAAATAGGGTACACTCATGTTCTGTGTTTGCCCCACAGTCGTCTTGGACTATTCTGACATCTAGCGGTGTGAATGAAGCATCGCGCAAATGTTTTCAGTTAGCGATGTCTTTGCAGAAATACACCATTCAGAGTCAGCAGCTATGATTAATGCATTATGCCACTCATCTTTTCAACAAATAGTCTGAATGATTTATTAGCAAATCGATCTTATTTAAAAAATAAAATAAAAAAAACATAACAAAATAAAATTGATTATTTAATGTTAGTACATTTTTTAGAATATAACAAAATGTTCAAAATGTTGCAAAAATAACTTTTATAAATAAATGTTACATTGTAAAAATGTTTTTGCTTAAACGCTATTTACTGAAAATACACAAAAAGGCCTATTTTGTACCCTATTCATGGAAAATGGCCTTATGTTTTCTATCCACACTGTTTTTGAGGTAAATTATGTGTTTCATTACCCTCCATCTCTTCATCCATATATTCAGTCTGTCCATGAGTTTTCTGAACGCACACATGATTTTCATTGCGTTGATGATGTGTCATGCTGTCACGCAGGTAATTCCTCCGTATAACGGCTTCGGTTCTCTGGAGGACTCGTTACAGAACTGTCTGTCTCTGGTTCCTGAACCGCCCAAGAAAGACGTGATCAAACTGCTGGAGAACAACCACAAAGTTCTGCGTTACATCGCACGGCTGGTGAGAATGCACCTCATTTGCGTAATCTCCAAACGGAGTATTGCGCTAAAACATCGCAGACAGCGTGAGCAAATAAACGTTTGTTCTTAAGTGGTCTGGAATACTCAATCCTGATTGGTGATTTGCAGAATTATTTTCGTATCACTCCGCGGACTCGCACTCACTTTTTAATACAATGGCAACAGGCGCCATATTCCGTGTTTGCGATGACAATCATTGAGACTTTAAAGGTAGGGTAGGCAATTTTCGGAGATGCTAGCAATAGAATATCCCACCATCCCATCAGAGCGTCTCCAAAGCCACGCCTCCTTCAAAACACATGAACGCGTACAGCAGAGAGCATCATATGAGAGAGAGTTAAACTACCTCATATCTCAAAGCACATAACATTACAATAATAATGAACATAACTTAAAGACTCTGACCTGTACCACCTGACTGCTGCAGATTCATTTCAGTGCTGATTAGTGTTGACATTGAAACGCATGAATTCGAGTCACGAACCACTCCGAATGTAACGTCACAGGTTTCCATCTCCTCCAAATTACAGTAGTTATGGCGTGAACGCAGCATTAGCTGGTTGTTTTGGTTCAGGAGGAACTGTTAAAGGCGGCTGCTGTTTCGGTTGCGCTGCTCGGTGACTGACGTCTGTCTAACGAAACGCGATGATAATGTGTGATGTCTGCGTGAGCAATACATACGTTGACAGGCAGGTAGGACATCGTATCACTGCATTTGTAGCAAATGCAATGATTGGACAAATATGTCAGGGTCCTACGCCTTCCACAGATGATATATATACACATATAAATAAATTTAATCCACTTAACTTGGCGATTGCGAAGGGTAGTTCAGGATGCGAAGAGACTTTTAACCAGCGTAACAAAATATGTTTCTGAAACAAAACACCTACCCTGCCTTTAATAGGAGTACTGTTGCTGCCGTGTTCGTCTTGTTGTTAGGCCAATTGTTTTGTTTTGTTGGTGGAAGATTTAAGATAATATACAGGTAAAATTATCTAATAAATCTTACATCGATATTTCATGTCCACAGATGTATTGTTTGTTTAAGTAGCTTTCACTTGCATCAGGTCCTGTTCAACATGTCAAGGTTTATTTTGCGAAAATGACTGTACACTATTTCTTACATATCAATGTTATCATCCTCCTTAGGATTCCCAGAATCCCCTGGATGAGGGACGGCGCTTCGTTCTGTCTTACTACCTGTCTGATGACATGATCGGCATCTTTGAGAAATCCACACGTAATTCCGGCATCATCGGAGGAAAATTTCTAGAGAAGACTCGTGTCCCAAAACCAGGAAGCACAGTGGAAAACCCAGAATACTACGGACCAGCAGACTTCTCTATTGGAGCTACTGTGGAAGGTATAGATCAGAAACGAGACTTCCTGGGAATCATCACACTTTTTTTTTTTTTTTAATGCTTATGTGTTCTTTCTGCTCTCCTCTGCAGTGTTTGCACATCGGTTTGTCCTGACGGATGCTGATCGTTACGTGTTAAATTATCTGGAGTCAGTGTCGCATCACATCCCTGAACACACACTGTCTTCACTGAGACAGAAGTTTGTGGTCAATCAGACCTCAGACCAGGACAAGCAACGTGAAGGTAAAAAACATGTTCGGTTACATATGTTAAATATGTTCAGCCTTTCTGTTACATCTTCAACCAAGTGAAAAGGGGAAATGCAATATTCACGAAGTTCACCCAAAAAATTAAAATTCTGTCATTAATTACTCACTTCGTTTCAAACCTGTAAGATTTTCGTTCATCTTCAGAACACAAATGAAGATCTTTTTGATGAAATCTGAGAGCTTTCTGTCTCTCCATTGACAGCTACGCAACTACCACTTTGACACTTAAAGTACATAAAGAGATCGTAAAACGAATCCAAATGAATTGAGCAGTTTAGTCCAAATTTTCTGAAGAGACTCGATCGTTTCATATGATGAACTGATTTAATTTAGGCTTGTATTTATGTTTAAACATTCATCAATTCACACATCAGTTGTGGTAAACGGAAGCTCAAGCATGTTCGCTTGATGTGCGAGAACCAATGAGGTTCATTCTTGTATGTTAAGCTTCCGCAAGAACCATTGAGGTTTGTTATCGGGCGTATAAACCGATCAATTCACATGGATTCGTTTTACGATCTCTTCGTGAACTTTTTGAAGAGTCAAAGTGGTAGTTGCGTAGCTGTCAATGGAGGGACAGAAAACTCTCAGATTTCAACGCAAGTCTTCCGGGTTTGGAACAACATGAGGGTGTAATTCCTTAACAGAGTTTCACAAGACATCTCATTGAATGTTCTCTTCACAGCTGAGACAGATGGAGCTCCAGACCTCCTCCAGAGCTGAAATCTGCTGAGCAGTTCTGTCCAGTATAATGCTACCAATCCTCAAGATACCAACAGATATCGTCTGTGAAAAGGAGTTTTTGTTTTTGGATGTTGTGTTTTTCCATATCTAGTGATGTAAATGTTCAATAAAGACACAGAGCAAAACAAGCATATGTTAAATTAATGTTATGGGGTAATGTATGAACCTTGGACTTGGATTCATGAAAATCTTGAAGGGATATTAATTACTCAAGAAAGACTTGTTCATCTTCAGAACACTAAGATCTTTTTGATAAAATCTAAGAGCTGTCTGTTTCTCCATTGACGGCTATGAAAATTAAGCTTTCATGCAAAAATAGGTATTTAAATATAAAATTAAGTATAAATTTGTTCTTTTCAGTTTTATTTAATTTTTAGTATGAACAGACAATTCAAAAAAACTGTTCCAACTAGGCTTCTTTTAATGTAAAACCATTTTCTCTTTTCAGATGAAATGTGACATTCTCATAAGAGTTTTTTACCCCATTACCAAATGTGAATTCTTTTCTGTCTGACATTCATTATCAGTTAATGATTAAATAATCAAAGAAGTAAATAAAACAAAAAGTTGAAATATTTCTGTAAAGATAGAAAACTCAAAACAAATGTTACTATTCAAAAAGGGTCAATATTTATAAAGCATCGTCACATACAACAAAATATCAAACTGCATAAACGTACAAAGCAGAAACTCCATAAACACTCATTACAGGAAAAAGACTGAGTGTGTTTGCTATGCGTTTGCTCTGATTCAGGGTCATTTCACCACTACAACACTCGTTCCTACCTCAAACCGGACAAAAACATGGAACTTCCTTGTTTCTTTGCCAGTTCTTTTTAGATTGTCATGTAAATATTTTGTTCATTACAAACTCAGAATGTGTGAAGTCTCACAATAACACCTTCGATTCAAATCATCTCAATGAGTGTCCTTTCAAGGCCACCGTAGTTGCCACTTTTATACCTCAAATGCAGAAAAACAAACTAACCTCAAAACAGCGCTTTAATAAAGAAAGACTGAGTGAAGTTTAGAAAACATATGCAGAAGAAATAATGAATACTGAAACTGGAAAGAAGTTTAGAAATGTTGACAAGAGCCTGTTGAGGGTCCTGTTGTCACTTCCTCAGAGAAACGCCACATGCACTTCTCTTGATGTGGTAACAGGAAGCAGATGATCTGTTTCCTGTGCCCTCGATGTGTGGAGGCCATCCGCTGGAATGAGGCTGAAGCTTACGGCGCTTTGATCTTCTTGAGACGAGGAGATGTGCCGTTCTCTGCTTTAATGAGTCCATTCTCATGATGACCGACTGCAGAACACAAACAGCTCGTGTTAGAGAGGAAAAAAAGCAACGTTTGAACACGTGTGTAACCGAAGACCTACAAAACCAGTGTGTGTCGTTCTGTGCGTCACGTTTTGGCTTTCACACACAATAAAAGAGTATTATTGCCCAGAGGCCAGGGAAAGTTCACCTAGAAACCTACAGAAATTCTAAGCTATTCACAAAAGCTTTGTGTGAAGAACAGACCAACAGTTCAGCCATAAATCTGGTCTTCTGCAGTAGCTTGTATCACATTGGATATGAAAATTGGCACGTCAGCACTGGTTACGACAGTATGGATGAGTAATTAATAACATTTTTGGGTAAAGTAAATCTTGTAAGCTTACGGTTCAAATACACTTCAATTGTCCTAAATGAAGTCACACTAGCTCATTCTTCTATTTCAAAGGTCATGTTCACAAAACAGGAGAACACACGGTTGTCAGTCTTATATTTAAGTCCATAATATGGTTTTGTTCACATACAGTTCAGTTACAAGACACTTAGTTTTCATGTGAACAGGACATTGAGATTCACACCTGTAAGCAAACGCGGCTGTCAATCCCAAAAACTGACATGTAGCCAAAATCAAGTTCGCTTGAAGTCATTTCTAGAGTTTGAAACTGCTTGCCAAAGCGAACTCAGAAAGGTTGAGTAAACACATTTGAACGACCATTGGTTCATGATTACGCATGTTTTTTTTTGTTTTTTTAAACATAACATTAATATTTTCTAAAATATCCTTTTTAAATATAAATTCATGTTCCAGTTACACTTAATTTTGACATTTTTCAGGTTAAATAAATAAAATGACTAGCACTATCAAAACAAACAAACAAAACAAATCTATTTTGTATTTTTACATTAACAATGTAATTATTGTTCCATTTATTTAAAAAAACAAGTATATTTCTCAAGTTTTCCCACCATTTTTACATTAATTCCAAGAGATGCTTTGTTCCGCTGTAACTTTAACCGCTGGTTTCCCTGTTAGAAACACTTTAGAAAAATTCGTGATTTATATACTTTTTAAATGGCATATTTAATAATATTTGCATTGTTTTCTTTTTGTTCTGTGGATTATTTTCCCACCCTTGCGTCCTCAGCAGAAATATCACTGGCAATTAGTTTTGATCACCCAAACTGGATTTAGTTTTGGCCTGATTGTTTGTCACATCACACCAGTTCGTTCTTCTATTTCACTTCAAGTATATCTGAGCCTTAAGCTTAAAAGAGATAGTTCACCCCAAAATGTTATGAATTACTCATGCACACTGTTATAGCCACTGGTGACGTTTACTTTGATATTGAGAATGAAGCGTGCAGAACATATTTAAAATTCATCCAAACGTAGTTGGGATGTTCACTAACAGTCTAATGATGCTCAGGTATTGCAAACTTATTTTTAGCCCAAAGAAGATATAAGTATATCGTGGTCTAACTAGTGCAGTTTCGAACGAGCATGTACCTGAATCTCGTTTCGGTGTGCGCTGCATCTGTTGTTTGTTGGCCGCTCTCTTCCGGGCTTGCTCTAATCTCAGCTCACGTGTTCGGCTCAGCTGGAACCGGAAGAACTTCCAGAGCAGCCAGGATTGAGTGAAGCACACCATGAACAACACCAGCAGCCTGCGTGTCAAACACACACACACACACACAGCATTACTCATGTCTGGGTCTCTCGTGATGTACTGAACTACAATGAGCGTGAATGTCTGTCTCACCTGATAGAAAGAGTGTTGAAGTTTCCAGTCTCCAAATCAAGCATCTGGTTTTCAGAACGAGCCAAACCGAAGCCGACAGCCAGGAACATCAGAGTCAGAGTGATCATACGGGTCAGGACGAACCCAACGGACCACATCTCAAACCTACACACAAAACAAGCATATTTGCTGTTATATAGAGAGATTATGATATACACTACCATCCAAGGTTTCATAACAGTTTATGCTTTTGAAATATGTCTCTTCTCACCAAGGCTGCATTTATTTGATCAAAAATACAGTAATATTGTGAAATATTATTACAATTTAAAAGAACTATTTTCCATTTGAATATATTTAAAAAAAATTATTCCTGAGATGGTAAAGCTGAATTTCCAGCATCATTACTCCAGTCTTCAGTGTCACATGATCCTTCAGAAATCATTCTAATATGATGATTTGCTGCTCAAGAAACATTTCTGATTATTATCAATGCTGAAAACGGTTGTGCTGCTTAACCGCGATGATGCATTCTCTTCCCAGGATTCTTTGATGAATAGACAGTTTACATCTTTACAGTCACTTTTGATCAATTTAATGCATCCTTGCAGAATAAAAGTATTAATTTCTATAAAAAATCAATAAAAATAGTTTGAATGGTAATGTATACATTATGAAATTAAAGCATGACTTTAGGCATATGTCTGAGGAAGTTTGGCTCACATTTTGTGGTGGTTTTCATCAATGAAGTAGAACAGTCGAGACAGATGGAAGCCCATCTCAGAAAGATACTGCAGAAACAACAGAACCAGCCCGACCCGTGTCAAGCTGAAGAGAGATGAGATATGAAATCAATCATTCTTCATGAAAATATCTGATATTATACAGTTGTTAAATTAAAATATTATTTGAATGAACTTGTTTTTAAAACCCCTTTTTAGTTTTTAGGGCTCACACGTAAACATCCATGTATAGAAAGCCCTAAAAATGATTTATAATATAATATAATATATAATTTATTTTATTTTAATTTTTTTATTTTCTCTTCTTCATTGTGATTTTACCACTTGTGGTATTGCTTGTGTAAATAACAGATAAAACTGATATGGTACCAGTCTCATACCATAAAAGACTTTTATATAGAGACCGTTTCTGTTCCCCGAACTACAAAAATCTCAAACCCATTTAAGGGTAAAAACTTAATTGATGTTCAACAAATAATTTAAAAAAAAGCATAATACAGACGAATAAATGATAAACCTTGTTTTGCTGAATATTAGATCACTTTCTACAAAAGCACATATATTGAGTGATATGATCACAGATCATAACCTAGATGTGCTGTGTTTGACAGAAACCTAGCTAAAACCAGACAATTACATGACTTTAAATGAGTCCACTCCCCAAGATTATGGTTATAAACATGGGGGAGGTGTTACTTTAATTTATAGTAATATTTTCAGTATAACTCAGAGGTTTAGTTTCAGGTAGAATTCTTTTGAAGTGTTGGCGTTTAATGCCCCACTATCTGGTGTAAATGATAAATCCTGTTTGACATTTGTGCTGGCTTCTGTATATAGGCCACCAGGCCACCATAAAGATTTATGAAAGAAGGGGAATCAAAGTTAGTCCTGGCTGCAGATAAAGTCTTAAAGGTAAAGGTATAAAAGGCATTTATAGACATTTTAAACTCTATTGGAGTTAGAAAACACGTGTCAGGATCCACTCGTTGTCGTAATCATACTTTAGATCTAATATTGCCACATGGAATCAATGTTGATGGCGTTGAAATTCTGCAGCCGAGCGATGCCATCTCTGAACACTATCCATTACATTTTAAAAACTTGATCAAATTGTTCAAGTTTATATTTGTTTTAAATAATAAAACACAGAATGATACTACTGTGATACTAAACACAGATACTATGTTTGGCCATATCGCCCAACTGTAATTTAGACCGTAATGAGTACTGACTGAGTTACAAATGATTTGCTCTAATCTTCCGATCGGGGTTGTATCTCTCTATTAGTATTACTGGATCTTATTTTTGCATTTGATACTATCAACCACAACATTCTTTTGAATAGTCTTGAAAATGATGTTGGCATTAGTGGAATTGCATTGGCATGGTTCAAATCATACATATCTAACGGTATCAATTTGTAGCAGTAAATGAAGAGATTTCATATCAATCACAAGTTCAGTATGGAGTACCACAAGGCTCAGTACTAGGACCGTTGCTGTTCACTCTGTACATGCTACCCTTGGGAGATATCATTAGGAAACATGGAAGTAGTTTTCACTGTTACGCTGGTGATACTCAGATCTATATTTATTTGCACCCTGGCGAAACATACCAATTCACAAAATTATCAAAATGCATTAGTAGATATAAAAATTAAGATGTAATTTCCTACCACTCAATTCAAAAAAAAAAAAAATGTATTGGTCCAAAAACCTCTGGCCATGTAATAACCCAGAATACTCTCTAACACTTGATGGCTGTCAAGTCTTCGTCGTCAGTCAGGAACCTGGGTGTGCTCTTTGATACCAATCTAGCCACATTTCTAGCATCAGTTAAACCGCATTCTTCCATCCTAAAAATATATCTAAACTACAAAATATACTCTTAATGACAGAAAAGTTAGTTCATGCGTTCATGACCTCAAGGCTAGATTTTTGTAATGCTCTACTGTGTGGTTGATTTGCACGCTTAAAGGGATAGTTCACCCAAAAATGTAATTTACACACCTTTAAGCTGTTCCAAATCTGTATGAGTCATAGTATAGTATCGATGTATAGTGGCAGATATTTTGAAGAATGTTGGTAATCAAACAACTGACTGCACCCATTGACTTCCATAGTATTTTTTTCTTCTTACTATGGAAGTCAATGGCTACTGTCAACTGTCTGGTTACCATCATTTACTCATGACAAAATTATGACAATTTTCATTTTTGGGTGAACCATCCCTTTAATAAACAAACTCCAGCTAGTCCAAAACGCAGCAGCTGGAGTTCTTACTAGAACCAGGAAGTATGACCATATTAGCCTGGCTAACACTGCATTGGCTCCCTATTAAGCATTGCATACATTTTTAAATCTTGCTCATTACTTACAAAGCATTAAATGGTTTAGCTCCACAGTACTTGAGAGAGCTCTTTTAATGCATTATAGTCCTTCACGTCTATTGCGATCTCAAAATTCTGGCCAGTTGATAATACCTAGAATATCAAAATCAACTGCAGGCATTACATCCTTGTACTATTTATCACTCAAACTCTGGAACAGTCTTCCTAGCCTTGATCAGGAAGCAGAACCTGGCATATACATAACACATTATCATATTTCTATAATTCACTCACATCCGTTAAAGGATTGTTAGTGCGCAATTACGTCAACAGGAACCAGGAACACTTCCCATAACACCAGATGTACTCGTTACATCATAAGATGATGCATCTACGCTAATATTAGTCTCTCTCCGTTTATCCTGAGGTTACCGTAGTCAGCCGTATCAGGTCTGTATCCAGATTAGAGGGTGGACCCACACCTAGACACGACCAACACGCAGCCCTGAATGTCAGCAGACACCGTGTCTACTAGACAATCCCCTGTGAAGACCTCATCGACACGACAGCCATCCTCAGCAAACACCACAAGAACCAGACAAGTCCTCTGCACAGACCTATGACCAGCTTCATCTCCATACTGGCGTGATGAATCCAATCTTCAAGCAAAAGGAACTGGATGAAATAGTTGAATGATACCGATCCACAATCTGATTTATGACTTGTGATGCAGCCTGAATCATAATCACACCGGCCAGAGGAGAACTTGGCCTCCGACTGAACCTGGTTTCTCCCAAGTTATTTTAATTTTTTTTATCCATTCTGTCCCCCGATGGAGTTTGGGTTCCTTGCCACTGTTGCCTCTGGCTTGCTTATTTGGAGACACTTGACTGCACTGACACTACTGGATCACTGTTTTCTGCAGAACTGCTTTATAGATAAAACAAACTAATTCAATAATTGATGATCTTCACAATGGAACTGAATAAACAAACACTGAACAATGACTATTTTCTTCTAGAGCTGCTGCTGTAGAGCTGAAATGAACTCTGTTTGCATCATTGATCACCGGTTATTTTCATTTTCATGTAAAGCTGCTATGAAACAATCTGGATTGTATAAAGCGCTATATAAATAAAGGTGACCTGACTTATTAAAAGTCAATCCAGCAATGTTACTGTGATTTATTAGTTTTCATGTGTGGTTTCATGACTTACTTCAACAGATACGCAGCCAGAATGTGTAACAGATAGAGACTGATGTACTGAAGTTGACGAGGGACTTCCTCCTAAAAACATGAAAAGAGCAACACAATTATAGTTTTATTATATTTCTGTTATTATATACTTTAATTATATTATGCTATATACCTACGCATATCCCCTGCATCAATGTTTCTGCGTTCCTCTCGTCTTCGCTTACCTTTCTCACTTTCTGGAAGTAAAGCTCGGGCAGTGCGTGAAACCAGTATGCCAGCTGTGTGAGGTAGAAGAACTTCACCTGAAACCTGACAGAAAGACAATTACAATCACACGACAATCTGACATTCAAGATGCTGTGCGATGTGATTGGTCAGCTGGTTAGGCCAGTTATCCAATCACATAATTTGTTGAGGCAAAGTAAAAAAAAAATTTTGTTAAAGGGATTTATTCAGTAAAAAGTATCTGCCCCCAATTGAACGTGCATGTTTTTTTATGCACATTTTTGTGCATCTTGGCATTTCCATCCACCATTTTTTTTGGAAACATAGTTACTGCCATAAAAACAGAAGATGTCTTCATATTTTAATCCATTTTATCTGTTACATAATAATGTTTTATATATACAGTAGTGTTTGCATTGATTGAATAACAGCAAAAAAATTATGTATAAAGAAAATAAAACCTATAAGGCCATTCATATTTTTTTACACAATAATATTTTCGTACCCATTTTTTTAACCAATTTTTTTAATAAAATAAAAATTCTCACCGCCTAAAAGATCATTATTCATTCAAATCTAAATTAATTATATTCAACAATACAACTGTAAAAATAGGTAATCAGCAATTTATACATGTATACATTTTTCACAGAAATATGACAAATCTCATTGCAAAAATGTTCCCAAAAATAGGCTTCATTTTCTTAATGCAAAATCTATATATACTTTTTTCTTATTTTTGGATGAAATAAGAGTTCTGACATGTTCTTGACAGTTTTTGTGAGATTCATGCTTTGATAATGCGTGTATGTACCTCAGGTGAACATGAGGGTAATTCTCCCAAAGGCTGCTGGGATGCAGGAGGAATCCCTCCTATTAATTACATAAACAAGTAAGTGCCAAACAGAAAGCATGAGGTTTAATATGCTGTGTGTGTGTGATCTGGCGGCTCTTACTGTGGCGATGACATAGAGACTCCATACACTGGACACCAGGTAAAACACACACAGCTGCCCAGATTCATTAAACTTTGTGTTTTTACTCTTCGACAGGTGGAGACGCCGGTTTACTTTCTGCAACGGAACACACAGAAAAAGAACAATAATAATATGGTATGCACATTAAAGAAATTCATCTGTTGCTTGCAAAAAAAACTACTTCTTTCTAATGGCCATCAATGGAGATTTTTTTTCTCCTATAATAGCGCCATATGTATGGTTAATTACATTAAAACTACATTACCCACAATGCATTGCATTGTAGCACTTACATCTAGCACGTACTCCTGCACCACTGCGTGAAGGATGATGGTGATACAAAGATAGAAGAGGACAGTGGCACAGTCTTTCCATCCATAATGATACAGAGTCATTTCTCCATCTGAAACACACACACACACACACACACACACGTTAGCTCAATGTTACAGATGCATCAGACCGAACTGGTAATGACAGACTATCAAAGCAAATGACTGTGTCAGACCTGCGCTCATGGTGCTGATGTTGTACTGAGGCTGGATGAATAAAATCGCTGTTTTGGCTGTCGTCTGAAAGAGAGAAGAAATCAACTTTCCTCCACAATGATGAGCAAAACACACAGACGTGACCCTTTACCCAAACACACACACACACATACAGTTTATAGATCACATGTTCTATAATAAACAATCATGTGCTTTCATACAGTTGAAATTTAAAGTTTAGATTTATTATTCTTGTTCTTGAACACATTTTAAAAAATATATAGTTAGACACTTCCTGAGTATTTCATTCTGATGTACATAAGACAACGACAATCCAAAACAAAGACTCAAAGGAATAACATGGCAACAAACAGTGGAAAATTAAGTATAATAATAATCATATTTAAAAAAAAAAAAAAATTATATATATATATATATATATATATATATATATTATGCATAAAGTATTTTAATAATTTTAGTAGTTTGTATTGTATGGAAGCTTGTTTCCACCACGGAACAAAAATAAAAAAGGCATTTAACTTTTACTCACAACTGAAAGTATAAACTCGCAAATGTGAGTAACAAAATTGCTAGAAATAAAGTCAGAATTATGAGATAAAAGGTCACAATTACCTTTGTGTGTGTGTGTGGTGGAAACAAGCTTCCATTGTATTATTATATAGGCCTATTTGTTGCAAAATGTTGTGTACTTATTCCTTATAAAATTAATTTCAAATATTTACTAAAATGGGATCTTGTACAAAACATTGCCATTCCAATGTCAGACATATTGCTTTCTTCTCTATTGTTGTACATTACAAATAAAACATTGACTTTAATTGACTGAAAATAGCTTACAATAAATCCAGTTGAAGTGATGTGTTCATGAATACTGTTATAAATAATGGCCGGACTGCATGAAACCACTACTGACATTTCAGCAGTTTGATTCATGAGAAATTGCAAAACAAATCAAATGAGCTTCTACTGATTTGTTTAATGAAGGCATGAACACAGAGGTGTTTGAATGAAACACACAGATGTTCAGAGCAACAGGTGTAAACGGGGAAACCCATGTGAACACACACATTTGCATGATATAGATGCGTGAGATGAACCATGAAGAGAGTTTCATTCAGTGTTTATGACTAAAATTACAAACCTGGGAAGACAATTTATCTAGAAACTTCAAATGCCTATTTTAGCTTTAGGTTAGGGCTTCATAAGCGACAGATCATGATGTATATGAAGATGAAGCGTTTTTGAGATTCATATATTGGTCTCTTCAGGAATGCCAGTCAAACTGGGGGCGCGTGAGAGATTTGACGTGGCACTTCAGAAGAAACCTGAACATCATAAAACTCAAATACACCATTATGACACCTGGTTTATCGGTTTGAATTACACATATTATGCTTTACGAACTTTACGTATCTTCATCATCATCATAATCAACATCATCAACATTAACATCACAATGCAGAAATCTGGGCCCAGGAGACGTTGATAATGTTTGGATTTAAGTTGTGAATGAAGTTAAGGACTTCTTTTAATGCACTGAACTCAACCAGAGTGACGTTAAATGCACAGTTTTACAGTAGATTAATGCATAAACGGAGTGTCTGAGACTTTTACAAGCAGCTAAGTGGATTTGATTTGATTCAAAAGCTTTAGACACTCAAAGAAAAGTGGACTCTGTCCACAGTTTGGGTCTGTTTTAAAGTTACAATGTCTGTAATAAACTGCATGCTTAATTTTGATGTAAAAGTCAGAAGAACAAAGAGAGATAGGCAGAAAAACAGCTGGCAGAGACACAGACAAGAAAAAAATGAGAATCCAAAACTCTTTAACTCACCTCAAACATCAGTCCAATCAAAACAAAAATAACCAAACTAAAGACAATGTCCGCGTGATTTTGAATGAGAAACTCTTGGCTGAAGAAAGGATAACTCTTATTTCTCCTGCGAAAAGCCATTTTACAAGTTCCCGACTTTCTGCTAGGCTTTTCTTCCACCAAATCTCAAACTTCCACGAATCACTCCAAACTTTAGAAGACGCACTGCGCATGCGCGCTTTAGCCACGAACCAAAGTTAGCACGCATGCGCGGTAGAAGTTAGAAAGGATTGGTGGACAGACCACTGGATGGAAAATTTAGGAAAATGTACTCCTTTTGGTTTAACCAATTATTTAACACTCCTGATACATTGAATGTAAAATGTTGTCGTGTAATAGCCTATACATAGCCTTTAGCCTAGTAATAGCCTTAAGCTTTATTTTCATAAAAATATCAAAATGGCTTAAATGAAATCGGTAGTACATTACATTTTAATTTCATTTAATAATACTTTAATAATAATTAAATATTAGATTAAATAATAATTTTAATCCCGTAAAATCCGCATCAGCAATCGCTGTAAAAAATAATATATTTTTAAAATAATTTTCTTATCAGAAACGACTGTGATTGGTCCATCCCTACCAGCGCTGGGAAAAGTAACTTATACCACGTGACAGCACAGCAACAACTACGTATCACTACGTCTGTATGAGTGTATGATCATTTACAGCTGAAAAATGACACTGAAAACTTTAAATAGCCCGTTATTAAATTAAAAATTTTCATATAGATCTAATGAATTTGTGTTAAGCAACGTTTAGTTCACTACTTTTCTACAAAACAGAGTGGCCCGGTTTAGATTTAACCGGATTTAGATTAAACCAGGATTAGGCCTTAGTTTAATTAGGGCATTTTAGTAGATTACATAAACGTGTGCCACTGTCATATTTTAAGATATATCAGTGCAAGTTGCTTTAAGTTAAAACGGCCCAAACATGCAATTTAGTCTGTGACCTTATCTGTGAAACCAGGGAAGTGTCTTTTATTATACTGTAATATAATTCTCCTTGCATTATTGTATTAGTTCAATGCCTTCCTTTAGTTGTTTTATCTGAGACTTGTTATTCTTATCCGTGTATATTAGTCATATAGTTTCCATTGTGTAGTAGGCTATATTTTCCTTCAATTTTATTTATTATGACTAATATTTTCTGTGTGTGCAGCAGCAGCAGTATATATAAAGATGACCTTGATGACTTATTTCACAAGTGGAAACATATGTGCGAGAGATATATTAAGACACGTTCATGGTTCTTGTGAAATTAATTTAATGAATAAATGGAATTCATCATAAGAGCAAACAACCCACATCCAGAAAAATCAAACAAACTTTCATTCACAATATCAGCCAATCGCTATAATTTAATGGCTGAATTTGCTTAGAAATTATTGCAAATATTGACCTGCCTTAGGGGAAATAACCCATACTGTTTAAGCACAGTCATCCTTCAGAAATATGCATGCAAATAACAGTTATTAGATGGCAAACACACTCTCATAATGCTTTAATGAAAAACAATGGAAAACACACACACACACACACAGTGAGCACTTCAAAAAGTGAAAAACCACTCCAGTGGATATTCACTACAATACCCCTGAAACATTATGACCATTCTTATTCAAGGCAAATGTATCATACATAGAATATTTTTACTACTCTGTAAAGATGAGCTCCAAAAAAAACAGCTGTTACAGTAAAACCATGCATCAGCTTTATAAATATGTTATGAACAAATCAATTAATTATAAAAAAAACATTATGAAATAAACAGGTTTAGATAGATAGATAGATAGATAGATAGATAGATGATAGATAGATAGATAGATAGATAGATAGATAGATAGATAGATAGATAGATAGATAGATGATAGATAGATAGATAGATAGATGATAGATAGATAGATAGATAGATGATAGATAGATAGATAGATAGATAGATAGATAGATAGATAGATAGATAGATAGATAGATAGATGATAGATAGATAGATAGATAGATAGATAGATAGATAGATAGATAGATAGATAGATAGATAGATAGATAGATAGATAGATAGATAGATAGATAGATAGATAGATAGATAGATAGATAGATAGATGAAAAACTCTAAACAAAATTGGCCTATACTTTAAATGAAAAACCAAAGATAAGCAAAAATTAAAGCATGTGGAGCAGTGGACCAAATATATAATCTATATATAATAATCATAATCTATGGTGGTTCTAATGCTCTAATACAGATATGATCATGTTCCAAGATGAGTTTTGTTTCTATTTATGTCTGTATCATTCAGGCAATATACACCAATGAATAATAAACCAGACCACAGCCCTTCATTAGAGTGGAATTACATCACAGTTTGAGAGGACAGAATTTAAACAGAACACACGCGCGCACACACACACACACACACACACACACACACACACACACACACACACACACACACACACACACAGTTTAGGAAGATTGTGCTTTCAGCTCAAACCAACAGCATGAGGATTTTTACTGGTTATGTTCAGAATGGCATGTATACACAAATACACAGATGAAGTTTTCATCTCCTTGCAAGTAGTTACAACATTTTGTCAAATAACTGGATTAAAAAAGTAAAATAACTTAAACTTAAAATCATTTTTATTTCTGAGATGATATCTAGATGCCGCTTAATTGAACAAGCAATGTGAAGAGGTCATGTGATAATAATGTTACTTATTTAATGTGAGTTACTTGTGCACACGAGTATTCCATTCTGAACAGAAACAGATAGACAGTGAGAGAACTAAAAACAGAAAAGTAAACATTTAAAAGTTTATATCTCCGTAAGTCTGAATGTTTTATTCAATTCTAATGTCTTAAATATCCAGGTTCAAGTTTTTATGTTCCAGCTGTTTGTATTTTACGCAGTAATGCCCTGTTCATTCACACTGACAGTGATCATTGGAGGAAGCGGCTGTAAGTTGGCCGTAAAACTATTATTATATTTTTTATGCATATATTTTTCACAAAATGTTGGGGTCTGATTTTATTTTTTTTAAAGAAATTAATACTTTTATTCAGCAAGGATGCATTAAATTAATGAAAAGTGACAGTAAAGGCATTTATAATGTTAGAAAAGATTTATATTTCAAATAAATGCTGTTCTTTTGAACTTTCTACTGATCAAAGAATCCTAAAATGTATCAGTTTCCACAAAAATATGAAGCTGCTCAACTGTTTTTATTGATAATTATAAGAAATGTTATTATAAATCATCATATTAGAATGATTTCTGAAGGATCGTGTGACACTGAAGACTGGAGTAATGATGCTGAAAATTCAGCTTTGATCACAGGAATAAATTACATTTTAACATATATTCAAATACAAAACGGTTATCTTAAAATATAATAATATTTCACAATCGTACTGTTTTTACTGTATTTTTGATCAAATAAATGCAGCCTTGGTGAGCAGAAGAGATGTATTTCAAAAATCTTACAGACCCCAAACTTGTCAAAAGTAGTGTATATATTTTAAATATACATTTTATGTGACGACAAATCTGTTTTCCTGCCACTTCACATTCTGGAGGGGAAAGAGCATAGAAATTGCAGCAGCGTATAATATATCACATCATGGACGAGATAAATAGCCGACCAAACAAGTGTTCAACACATTATTATTTTTAAAATGATATCCCTGAATGTGGGCAAAGACAAATTGCACAGAACAGTGAAACATTCACAACAACATTAACTCCTCCTCCTCCATCTTCATCTTCACTCTCATTGGTAGTTGCCATTGAAGCTCATTTGCATAAAGTTCAAGACATGTTGCCTCAGAACTTTCACACTGGGAAATCTCTGTCAGTGTGAACGCCCCTTAAAGTCGGTATGGTAAATGCTGTTAAAACCCACCGTCCTCTTCCGGACCCCTGCGGGACAGAACCACCTGTCGACGGGGGCCTCTGAGGTGGCTTCCCGAACTCTCTCCATTCAGTCCGGGAGCAGAGGTGTAGCAGGGTCCCGCTCGGCCCAGAAGCCCCCGGACGAGATCCCTGTGCATCCCGCCGTCTATTGAAATGGGACTCAGCTCGTCCAGCGTTTCCAGCCCGGTTCCAGAGCCGAAGCCGAAGGGCGTCTCGCGGTCCAGACGCGGGTTACTGGAGCTGCTCGGGGATTGTGGGTCGGCGCTGAAGTATATAGTGGAGCTGGATTCGGTGGGGCAGTAATTGTGTTCAGGACTGTCCCCAAACACAGACTTCCCCTCCGGCGAGCTCCTCTTGCACTTGGAGACGGGCGACTCTAATGGGCTCTGCATTTCGAGACTGTCATCCTCATCCGGTTCTTCTTCCTCTCTCGCTTCACTCACGCTCTCAAACTCTTCCCTGCAGTCGGCCATCGTGTCGTCACGGCTTTCCGAGGTGGACACAAACCCGTCTTCAATGATTTGATCCCCCTTCCGATCCACCATCAGTATCCCGGATACACCCCCCGCCCCGTACGCCCCGTTAATCTTCGCCGGGTCTCCGGTTTTCAGGGCGAGACGGATCAGCAGCCAGTGATGGTGCCGGCACTCGCCATCCAGCTTCACACCACAGCTCCCCGGATGCTCCAGTAGAGACCCGGGAATCCCAGAGAGGGAGAAGGAAGTGTGAGAGGACGGGAAGAGGATGGGAAGAGGGGCCGGAGGAAGACTTTTGTCCCCCAGAGAGAAGGACGAATTGCCCTGCTGAAGACACTCTCGGCCCATGTGTGCCCTCTGACGCAAACCCTGAGAGATTTCAGTGGATTTGGGATGCAGGAAACGATAGTACAACATCAGGGATGTCAAACCTGAGAAAGATAGAGAGGAATAGATATCATTTAGCTGAAAAAGATCAAATGCAAGTGTTACAGGAGGAGGGCAGTTATGCATCTATTGCAGACAAATTCATATTTGCACTGCAGATGTTCAGATATTAATCCCTTTGATCACTTTATTCAAGAGTATTTTTCTTATTAAATATGCATCTAACAATAATTTTATAAATGACTCTATTTTACTCTACTCTACTGCTATTTTAATAAATTAATAATTATTTAATTTGAATTATTTAATAATGTTAATGTTATTCATTCTTTAACCAGTCTTTATCTATTTAGTTTAGCACATTTTCCTATTGAACTTTAAATATTTGTCATTTAAATATTTAAACCACAGTGAAATCACTAAGAATTTTCATGAATCTTTCAGAGACGGGAATAATTTTATGTAATATAGATTCAGAGGTCTTGCAGAATAATACACAAAATACACATTTGATGAATGGGTAATAATTTTTAGGAAACATGTTTAATCAAACAGTTAAAAGTGCACTTTCAGTTCTGCATTAATCTCAAAAGATTTCAATTTTAAATAAATTCTGGTCTTTTGAACTGAAATTCTGAAAACAATGTTGATGTGTGATCACAAAAATATGAAGCATCACAATTGTGTTCAACATTGATAATAATCAGAAATGTCTCTTGAGCAGCAAATCATCATATTAGAATGATTTCTGAAGGATCATGTGACACTGAAGACTGAAGAATTATGCTAAAAAATCAACATATATTCACATAGAAAACAGTTATTTTAAATTGCAATAATATTTCACAATATTACTGTTTTTACTTTATTTAAATTTTCAAGGCTATCAGCCTTGATGAGAATAAGAGACATTTTTTCCAAAACTTTAAAAAAATCTAACTTTTGAATGGTTTAGTATTTTTTGATGCCAGTGGTTTCAATCAGCTCTTACACTTTTGTTTAAACATATTAGTCTATATGGTATTTTGCATGGTATTTTAATTTATATGGTATGGTACTTAAATATATAATTTACAATGGTAAATTTCAGAAAAAGGAAGATTCAATTGTGTTATAATTGCCTTTTTTAATAAAATAAAAGTGTGGTTATTCATAAAAGAGCATTTTTACTTTTGCGTCATACCAGTTGTTTTACACATAGAAAGATTTACCAGTTTTTTATTTAAATAAAATATGTTTAGGGGAAAAATACTTTTATTTCAGTGTAAATGATCAAACCCTATGCAGAATCATGAAAAATGCACTGGACACTATGACACAATACTCTCACAATATGTCACCTTTGTTATCGAGATCTGTCTTACTATCATGCTCTCAACACACACACACACACACACACACACAAACTCTCACCGAGCAGAAAGCTGCACAGCACAGTAGTGGGGACGATCAGGTTATCCCATGATGCATCAGTCAGGATGTCGGATGCAGCCAATAGCAGTGTAAGATTCTCTAGCAGCATCACCTACACAACACAGAAACAACAGAGCGGTCACTCCAATGCTTAAAGGAACAGCTTCAAATGATGCATTAACTAACCCATATTCATTTTCTGCATATTCATATTCTGCAGACAATTTTGCAAAGAATATGAGAGAGTGTTTCTGATGGTGTAAACAGTGCAGAAAAACAGATCAAAACATTATTAGCACAGATCCTATACAAATATATCTCAAGCTCTCATTAAGATTGTGTGTTTGTACCGTATAGAATCCTGCCATCCGGAAGCGGGACGGTCCGTCCTTCACATTGAGAAACAGGAACACATGTACGCCTCCCAGAATGACGTTAAACACGCGCCATGACCAGTGACCCACATATATATCAGTCTGCTGGGAGACCAACCACAGCGCAGCCATCAACCAGTGAGACGCTGGGAGAACATGAGATACACAAAGATTAACACACTTATTTTACACAAACTGAGGGATGAGTCAGTAATATTATTGTGTGTGGCAACTGTGCATGGTATAGAGGTTGTTCATAAGCTGTGGGGGAGATTGCACATAACTGTCAAAAAAATTATGTCACAATAAAACAAAAATGAATGGTCGTAAAAATAGAGTTAATATAATTTGTGCAGATGATTTTTTTAATATACAATTTTATTTAATTGTATAAATGTTTTCTTTTATTTTTTAGCATGAAATCATATACTACCATTCAAAAGTTTGTGGTCAATAAGATTTTTTACAGTAATATTGTGAAATATTACAACTTGAACTAAATGTTTTCTATTTTAATATTTGTTAAAACTGAATTTATTCCTGTGATCAAAGCTGAATTTTCAGCATCATTACTCCAGTCTTCAGTGTCACATGATCCTTCAGAAATCATTCTAATATGATGATTCGATGCTTAAGAATTATTTATTATTAATATTAATGTTGAAAACAGAAAACATGCTTAATATTTTTGTGGAAGCTGTGCAATTTGTTTTCAGGATTCTTTGATGAATAGAAAGTTAGAAATAGAAAGCATTTATTTGAAATATACATTTTTGTAACATTATAAATTTCTTTACAGTAACTTTTGATAAAAGTAGCATGTCCTTGCTGAATAGTATTAATAGAAGTATTACTTTTTTTTTTATTGTAACACTTTAAAATAAGGTTTCATTAGTTAACATTAGTTAACTAATTTAGTTAGCATGAACTAAGAATGAATGAAACTTCCACAGCATTCATTAGTCTTAGAAAATGTTAATTTCAACATTTACTAATACATTATTAAAATCAAAAGTTGTATTTGTTAACATTAGTTAATTCACTGTGAACTAACATGAACAGTATTTTTATTAACTAAGATGAACAAAGATTAATAAGTAAATTAATAAGTAAATTAAAAAGTAAAGGGTTACCCCAAAAAATCTTACTGACCCCAAAATGTACAATTCTTCAGATATATCATTGGTAATTTACTAACAAAACCTGTAAACCCGAGCGTGCACATCTCTGATCTTCATGCAGACTCACCCACGACCCCGATGATCCAGCAGCCGAAGGTGCGTGTGAACAGGGCGAGGCTGGTGAAGCGGGCGGCTAACATGCCCGTCCTCCACAGGAGCTGGCACAGGAGCGCCGCTGGAGGCATCTGCAAATGTCCCGGACGGATCAAACAACAGGCCCGACTGTAGAGCACCAGCGCCCAGGACATCGAGAGCAAACACACGCCGTCGCACAGAGCCACTGCAGAAACACACACGGTTATCTATACATGTTTGCAGTGGCGAAACTTTGTTTTAAAAATAGTGTGGGACAGGTCTGTGTGTGTGTGTGTGAAGAGGGGGGACGGGGCCACGGGGGGAATGGGTGGGGGGTGTTGCTAGTATAGGGCTAATGCTAAATCAGATATGTTTACAATAACAATTTTCAGAAAAAATTTCATTATGTCCAGAAATCAATTTCAATAGTACAATGGGATTAATTTGTCTTTTAATGAGATCTATCACTATATATTGTTAGTGCCGATCATTTTCACGTGAATAAATGCATAGATCCATGAATACAGGATTTCTTGTGTACTTTAATGGTCTCGCGGTAGAACTTTTGCCAAGTGTGTCAGAGTTTCTGGGTTCTAATCCGCACACGTATCATTTTTTTCCCGAATCAAAACCGAATAAGTTGATATCAGTGGTTTTATATCAAGCAGGGACACGTTTGTGTGCATTTTGTTTTGTGTTTTCACCGGAATGAATAGAGTCTCCTCAACACACATTTCAGTGTTAGATCGCCTCTTATTTAACAAACGAATGAAATGAATGCTCTGCTAGTTAACTGGAGATGTTTTATTCATTTGTATTAGGTACATCCGTGCCGCGAGATGTTTCAAAAAGTGGTGGGGACAATATAGCCTGGCTCCACCCTCCTACGTACTTCCGCTCAATTTTCATTTTCCTTCAGTACTCCGTCTGGGTTTACGGGATATTCGTGGGTTTTTTCCTGCCAAATTTTTGGCGGTCCAATCAGCGAACAGAGGGAGTGGCTGAGAACGATGACGTTGAGGTGCACTAGTTTGAGTTGTAGGGTTACGTCGCGACCAAACGTTAGCGATTGGTTATGGCAGATCCAGAGTGGCTCTGGGCAGATCCAATAGTTTTAAACTTCAACAGAGCCTTCAAGGAAGTTAACGCTTGTCAATGGAGAGTGGCCAGACTCTCTGAGAGTCTGGTAGGACCAGGCTAGGGACAATATCGACCCTGGCAAAAAGTGGTGGGGACATGTCCCACCCGCAAATTACGCCTATGCATGTTTTCTGTGTGTAAGTGAGCTCAGAACTGACCTGGAGACGAGAGGCCGTAGCCGGTCACGCTGAGAGCGTACGTCTGCAGGAGCGTCTGAGGTAAAGTCATCAGCAAGACCTCCAGCAGACGCAGAGCAGACACGTCCGCCTGCCGCATCACTTCCTTCGCATGCGACTGCGACGAGCCCTGAGCGGTCCATTCACACACACTGCAATCCCAAAATCTGACACACAACACACATCAAGTCAGCTTTACTTATATAGCGCTTTATACAATACAGATTGTTTCAAAGCAGCTTCACAGTATTAACAAGAAGGTCAAATTCATCAAATATGAGACAAATTCAAATTGAATCAGTTAAGTGTTGATTTAGTTCAGTTCAATAACTGTGTAAAAGTTCATCCATTATGAAACGAGTTCCATTCAGCAATAGGCAGCTCTACAGAAGGCAATAGTGTCGTTATTAAAGGGTAACTCTCGCCAAAATTTAACCTAGGCTCTTTTTGTTAATCTACCCGAGGCAAACTTTCGTTTAAAAGCATAATTAGAATGGAAACGCCACTTTTAAGTTTGACCGTATTTTCGTTTTAGGTCAAAATGCCTTGTGAATGGGAGAGCTTGGGGCACGACTATGATAGCATCAAAAATCGCTATTATTAAAGCACTAAGAAGGCTCGACACAACATGAAACCTTGCTCTCAGTATCACCAGAGGCTCTACACATGAACTCCAGCATTGAGAACATTGTTTGTGTAGACAGAGTTTACTAAAAAGAAAGGTTTTGAATGACTCACTTTATGAGTTAGTGTTTCCGGGGGCTGGAATTTTTTCAGTCAAAAGTAGTCGATCTCCGAATGCAACGTAATGAACTGACTCCATATGAGGAAAAGTCATGAACTTGTAATTTCAATGAAAAGCATTATAACTTAGATAAAAAATTATCCGTGAATTTATATGGAAACAAGCTTTAGGAGCTTTCCATCTTTACTCTCCTCATGTTACGTTGCATTCGCAGATCGACTACTTTTTAAAGTAAACTTTGTGTACACAAACAATGTTCTCAATGCTGGAGTTCATGTGTAGAGCCTCTGGTGATACTGAGAGCAAAGTGTCATGTTGTGTCGAGCCTTCTTAGTGTTTTAAAAATAGCGATTTTAAAAGGGCTGCACAATTAATTGAATTGAAATCGCAATATAATTTATAAATACACTTTTAGATATATAGGTATTATTTTCATATGACATTAAATGTCATATCGCAGTTCAAATCACAATCACAATATATGACAAAATAACTGCAATATTTCTTTTTTGGGGTCAAGTCGTGTAGCCCCATATTAAAGATTTGAAAACGATCAAAATAAAACACTTAGCCTATTCAAATGAGATCAAATATTTTATCTGTTAATATCTGACCGTTAACGACGTCAGAGAACCGTGAACATGCAACATGTGTCATTAAATTAATTGGTAACACTTCTAAAGCATTTATTAATCTTAATTTATGTTAATTTATGCAACATTTACTAAAACATTATCAAATTCAAAAGTTGTTTCTGTTAACATTAATTGGCCCCAGCTAACGAGCTGACAACGAACAGTTGTATTTCTATTAACTAACGTTAACAAAGACACTGGAACAAATGTCTTGATCATTGTTAATTAACGTTACACACACTGATATATTAAATTAAATTCTCAGGGGTTACTCAAGTAAATATTTTACATATGGGGTTCGGCTGACAAAAAAGTTTGGGAAGCCCTGGAGTAAATGAACTAAATTGTAATTTTGTAAGACATTATTCCTTTAGAAGCACAAACACACACTCACACACACCTTTTGAAGATGCCCAGGTGAAGAGTGTGTATGATGAAATTGTGGCCTGTGCGTTTGTCTCCATCGGCCCTGTACCATCTGAAACTCAACACCTGCACCATTGACCCCGGTAACAAGAGGGCAAAGGTCAGACCGGCCAAGCTCAGCTCCTCCTGCCACAGGTAGAAGCCCACACAGCAGATCACTGAGGAACAACACAGAGAACACCTGTTACCTGACATTACATCTGTGCACTTCAATATGTTTTTGCATTGTATGAGATTATCTCTAACAAAAGAGCAGTGAAATGGGATGAGAAGATAATATCACTGTAAATCCATGATAGAAACAATCCAGTAATCTGTCATTTCTGACAGTC
The DNA here is from genome assembly GCF_965113295.1 of Leuciscus leuciscus. NCBI lineage: Eukaryota > Metazoa > Chordata > Actinopteri > Cypriniformes > Leuciscidae > Leuciscus > Leuciscus leuciscus. The sequence continues at coordinate 5,818,457 of NC_138743.1, forward strand.
AAGCTTTGATAGATCAGGTGTTCCACGGATCCCTAAATCTCTAACGCTGCATCGGAACAATATTTGTTTAGAAAATTGCCCTTCAGATACATTTTAATATGTTAATTAAATGTTTTTGTCCAGTATTATATATGTAACAATACTCTTACAGTGGATAGGAAATGAAATATTTTCAACTTGATTCAAAGTAAATATTATATACATATAATAATTTTATATTGTCTTTTATACTGGCTATTTTATATATATATATATATATATATATATATATATATATATATATATATATATATAAAATTCTTCTATATTTACTTCTATGTATATAGAATATTGTAGACACACACACACACACACACACACACACACACACATATGTGTATGTGTGTGTGCGTGAGACAAAAGATTTGATATATGTGTCAGTATTACATGGTGCTCCAAGGTACTTCCAAGTAAAAAGTAAAAGGGTACCAAAAAAGACCATGGTTTTAACATGTTTCTGAACAGGTATCATGGTTACATGGTTTTTCATATTTCTGGGCGTATTATGGATTTTGGACGTGTAATAATAGTGCCATGGTATTCTTTGAATGATCTTTGAATAGTGTGTAAATACCTTGGCTAATGGATACGGTAGCCTAACGTTCGTTATAATGTGATGTATATGGGGTGCATTAGATGCACCTGTGATGCGGTATAAGGTCACTCACGCGCCGCTCTCTCCGCCAGCAGCACGAGCGCGGACGCCGCGAGCAGAAGCACGCGCCAGCAGCTCGACCACGCGTCGCGTCCTCTCCGCTCCGTTACCGGCATCTCAGCGACCGGGACGCGGCGTTGCTCGACACATCTGTGTGTTTGTTGTTGTCAGCGGCGGATTCGGTTTCTCCTCTCCGTCGTCCTGTCAAAATATCTGACGTCATGCTTCTGGACCATTAAAGAGACAGTGACGCGCATCCGCTAATACGTTCATGTTGTTGTATAATAATAGATGGATTTGTCTTATTTTAGTATAATTCTGCAATTATGTGACATTCTGTGTAGTCCTACCTATGATTGCGTGTGTCTGTGTGTGTGTGTGTGTAGGTGTAACTGTGACCCGGATGTTTACAAACAGATGCTGTTTTGTTGGACAACACAAAAGAAACGTGATATCCGCTGGACATACACACACACACACACACACACACACACACACCTAAGGATAAAAAAAAAACGTGACACATGTATTTAAAATGTAGTATAGTCTATTTAATGGTTGTTTAAATAGCAAAGCATGAAAGAAAATCAAGATATAGCACAAATTGAAAAGCCACCATATACAAATATTAAACCACTGTTTTAGGTAACAGATATTGCACTAATAAATTATATATATTTACAACATATAAAACACGTGCCAGCTCTCTCCAACTTGACATTTATGAAAATACTCTTGCCCTGAGAATGGTTCATACTTCAAATATACCATTATCATATAGTCAACTCTTGTCTGAAAGCATATTTGTGTGGTTTTACTGAGTTTGCTTGTTCAGTTAACAGATATTACAAAAATATGATCATTTTGGACTTTTAGTCAGAAAAATTAAACTTAAACCCAGACATTATTCAAATATGCAAAATTGAATAAAGTGTATAATATTGAATGACAGTCACACTACCGTTCAAAAGTTTGGGGTCATGTTATTACCATTTCAAATTTTCTAATTTAAATATTTGTTTATTATTTAAATATATATTGAGCTGAATTTTCAGCATCATTACTCCAGTCTTCAGTGCCACATGATCCAGAAATCATTATCAATGTTGAATATCAAACATTAATATGGAATTCTTTGGTAAATAGAAAGTTCAAAAGAACAGGATTCATTTGAAGCAGAAATCTATGTATAAATGTCTTTACGGTTGCTTTGGGTCAATTTAATACATTCTTACAGATTAAAAGTATTAATTAATTGCAACATTATTAATTTCTGACCCTAAACGTTTGAATGGTAGTGTATAATTAACAGAATCATTTTATAATTTTTTTAAATGATAACCCAGTCAAGTACAAACAAAAACAACTAAAAATGTATGTATAATATATAAATGAAACACATATATAAAACAGGAAATCAGCATCTCTTACAAATATCACCTTCTTGTTGAAACCCTTTAGAAACCCAATTCATTCTTGTATTATTTGGACCTGTTCTACTGCCTCCCAGCAAGCACCTGAGTCCAGATCACCTGACACATCCTCTTTATAGACTCCGCCTCCATATCAACCTCGAGGCTCTCTGCACCTTCGCTGAGGTCAAACCTCTCGATCTCATCATTGGCTGAGTCCAGCTGAGAGGCGGAGCCTGTGCCGCTGGAGGCGGGACAGAACTGCTGGCGGTGGATCTGTAGGCTGCACAGGTGTGTGTACCTGCGAGGGCACCGCGGGCACTGGTGTGAGCGTGAGGTGGCGTGCAGGCGTCTGTGGAGGCGCAGGTGGATGTGCTGGGTGAAGCTGGCGGGACACTGCTTACACACGTACGGGCGTTCACCTGAGTGCAGGCGCAGGTGAGTCTTCAGGTTACTGCAGCTGCTGAAACGCCTGTTACACACCTGCACATGAGACATAGCACAGCAAATTACATCTCCTCTGTCTCTCCTAGGCCGTTTACTCCTGGTATTAAGACGAGGGAGACACATTCCTGTTTACACCTGGTGTTTTAATCCGTCTCTTTTGTCTACTTTGAACCATTTCTGTCCTGATTTCATCGAGGGGAGGGTCTATGTATGGGCTTTTTCAGTTTTTTTTATCTAATGGACAAAATAAGCTCACACAATTTACATATGAACATGAAAGGAGACGGGAAAACACACGGAGAGCATCGGCTTTAGTTTCTGCTCTGACAGCCACAAGACCAGCCGAACGCTGTGAGTGTGTGTAAGAAATCAGTGGTGGGAGAACATTGTGTTTGGTACGTTTTTCATCTTCAAACCAAATTTGGGTCTTCAGACGACAAAGTTTAAATCCCGTCTGGCTCGCACTCTTCCCATAATGTTTACGCATCAGGTCAGTAGACGGAGAGTAGACGGTCTTTAGTGGCTGTTTGAACACATTCAGAATAGCCACATGGAAGTGGTCAAAAGTGGACGAGCTCAAAAAAAATTTGACCGTTTACACCTGTATTTAGCGTCGTCCACTTGTGATCCAATCGACTAAAAAGCATCCTAATACCAGGTGTTAACAGGGCAATAGAAAGCAATGATATGATCCTCTGTGTGTTCTTACATGGCATTCGTATGGTTTCTCTCCCGTATGAACCTGGATGTGCTTCTGGAGGTGAGCCAGCTGGGTGAAATTCTTCCTGCAGATTTCACACCTGTACGGCTTCTCACCACTGTGAACCCTCAAGTGCACCTGGACATTTAGTGGAAAAAGAAAGAAAAGAAAAGAAATATTAAATACATTTTTTTTTTTTTTTTTTTAGCAAGGATGTATTAAATGAATCCAAAGTGGCAGTAAAGATATTTATAATGTTACAAAAAAAAAAAAAAAATGAATGCTGTTCTTTTGAACTTTCTATTCATCAAAGAATCCTGGTTTGTTTTTATGTTTCCACATAAAATTGGAAGCAGCAACTGTTTTAAACATTGATAATAATAATAAATGTTTCTTGAGCAGCAAATCAGCATATTAAAATGATTTCTGAAGGATCATGTGACACTGAAAACTGGAGTAATGATGCTAAAAATTCAGCTTTGCATCACATGAAAAAATGAAATTTTAAAATATATAAAAAAAATTTTTTTAAATCACAATATTACTGTTTTTACTGTATTTTTTATCAAATAAATGCAACCCTGGTGAGCAGAAGAGACACATTTCAAAAAGTTACAAAAATCTTACCAACCAAAGTATATATTACAAAATGAATTGGGAGGAATAAAAAGTATTTCAATAGGTTTGATTTCTCAAAAGTTTTGTGGGCAAAAGCAAAGTTTCACAGGGGAATGCAAAAGCATTGACATAATTTTTTTATACCCCATCTCATATTTTATTCCATCACCATTAGGGGCTCCATAATATGTATATATATTAAATATATATTTAAAAATATCTAAAAATGTGAAGTGTGAAGTTTAACCATCAAATAAAAATAATGAAATCATCATCTCAGACATCTAGTTTTGAACCACTCACTGTAGAGATTCACAAAAGAAAATAATCCACGTACCTTCAGGTTTGACAGTTGACTGAAGTTCTTCCCGCACACATTACACTCATACTGGATCTTTCCGTTCTGTCTCTGCAGTGGATACGGTAAAGCCTTGTACCCTGCAGTCGGTCTCTTCTGAGACTCTGTGGTGTGTGTGACGGAGGAGGAGGAGACACCTGGGGAAGCCACACTCGAGTCTCTCTTGGCTGTGATGTCATCTGCATTGGATACTTCAGCAGGAGAGGGATCGGTTGCATTGCCGAGTGTTGGTGGTTGGTTACGTGACATCTTTGTTAAGTCTTTAGGTTTTGTGTCTCTCACTGTAGAGTCTCTCACATCGATTTTGAGGTCGCCTCTATTGGTCAACGCTAATGAAAGGTGATTCTTTTTGGATGTTTGACTTAAAAGAGATGGATACATGTGGATTGGTGGAAGGGGAATATTATGGGACATGTGTGCTGTTGTTCGGCCAAATCCCATTGGCTGATGTGAAGGCACATATTGAATAATAGGCCATATATACCTTGGCATAGAGGATTGTGGGATAGCAGGGGTGTACACATGTCCTCCTACGTTTAAAGGAATGTCAGAGATGCTATTAGTCATCAAAGATGGAGGTAATTTAGGATTCTGCAGGTCTCTGGTCACTTTTTCCCCATATTTAGATTGTGTGATAAGCGGAGTTTGAATGTGATGATGATCAGTCCAGGGATTCAGATCCAGGATCTCGGTGACGGTATAACCTCTCTTTCTCTTCCTCACTTGATCTTTATCTTGAGAATGAGCTAAAGCAGGAAATTATTCAGAAAACATTTGAGAGAATGATTCAAATAAAAGAAAAATACTTATATAATATATTTAACAAGAAAGTTTCAAATGATTCAAAATAAAAGAACCATTGTGACAAATACACAGCCATCACATGGGGAAACAGTCTTTCCAATGAAATTAAAGCAATTTAAGTTCAATTTAAGGCTGTAATCCCATTAAACAGCACAATATATTATTAATAAAATGCGTTTATATAGTACTGTTGACAATCAGAATAGCATGAAATTGGTCGTGGCTGTCACTCACAGTGTGTGGGAGGTGGCTGCTTCAGACAGGGACTTCTGAGGCTGGTGCTCATTGGCCGCTTGTATTCTAAGCTCCGCCCCACTAGTAGCTCCTCCCCCGGCATTAGATCCTTCACTGCATAGAAGTATACCTGCATTCCAATTTGGAATCCGGCAAGATTCTGTTGCCAAGGAGACGGGGCAGAATTTACAAAGCACATCCATTTGCTGTCACTCTCATCCTCACAAGACAGGAAGTGATGTAAACGCCCCTCCGAGAAGATCTAAGCAAGAAAAAAAGAAAAAAAAATCAGCATTGACATTTTAACAGAAGATTAATAATTATGCATTAAAGTATCAAGTTAACCTCTTCAGTGTGATTTTTTTTGTTGTTGCTTTTTTATCATCCATCCAACATGCATCTAACATTTTGCATTTTTGCAAAAAATGTTATGCTGGGATGAGCATTGGTAATAGATGCTTAGCAAACACCTCTAATAAGCATTCTGAAGGGGGTTTAGGAAATGAAACCGCGTCGCATTAGGCTTTTGCTCTCAGATTTAAAGTGCACATCTATTTGTGCGAGCGACTGTGTGAAAGTGAGAGCTTGTGGTTTAGTTGTTGATTCAGTCTGTTAGCTGCTGGTTGAACAGTCCGTCTGTTTGACCTGATGACACCTGTTTCTCTCTCTCAGTCTTTCTCTTTCTCTCTTTCTTTTTTCAGTTTAGTTCATCCTGTCTAATATTGAACTTAAGAAATTAGACTTGCACATTTATGAACTTACTTTGCATACGATGTAGTCATATAGAGAGAACAAATTCATTTCCATTTAGAGAAATATTTAGCCCTCTAGATACAATTTTCAAGGCCATTTTTATTTACATTTATATGGGTGTATTTTTGGTATTGTATTTAATTCTTCTATGTCAAATACTATTAAATCTACATATAATCATTAACATACTGTATAGTACCATTCAAATGTGTCTTCTGCTCACCAAGGCTGCATTTAATTGATCAAAAATACAGTAAAAAGTGTGATATTATGAAATATTTCTAAAAGTTAAAACAGCTGTTTTCTATTTGAATATTTTACAAATGTAATTTATTCCTGTGATGCATTTCTGAATTTTCAGCATCATTACTCCAGTCTTCAGAGTCACATGATCATTCAGAAATCATTCTAATATGATGATTTGCTGCTCAAAAAACATTTCTGATTATTATCAATGTAGAAAACAGTTGTGCTGCTTCATATTTTTGTGGAATCATATTTTTTTTTAGGATTCTTTTATTAATAGAATGTTTAAAAGAACAGCATTTATTTGAAATGATTTGAAATCTTTTGAAACTTCTTGCTGAAACTTTTCATGACCAAAACTGACGTCCTAGGGTGCAATCGAATCATCTTTAGCCAACGAAAAACAGGAAACAATTTTGTTTCTAGCCCAATGGTTTCTGAAGTTATTAACATTAAAGGGAGACTTCACCGATTAGCATTCAGCTTTGTATCAGTAGAAACCCGGTAGTATTTTCGGATGTCTTTACTGTCTCTTTTGAGCAATTTAATGCATCCTTGCTAAATAATAGTATTAATTTCTTTAAAAAACTGTCCTACTTACCCCAAACTTTTAAACAGTATTATTATTTATTATGACAATGACAATGACGAAAACCATTCTGAGTTCAGACAACCAATAATTGTCATTATTTATTATGCATTGTACATTACCTATAAAATCAAATCATAATATTGATTATATTCATAATATAATATATATAATATATTCAAACCATAATTACATGTTATAAATTTTGACAATTTGACATTTAGAATTGTGTGGATCATTTTGCCCATTAATTTCTAACGCTGAGCAAATTAATTGACTGAATTTCTGAAGTGTGAAAATCAATGGAGCTGCAAATGCATCAGAATGTTCTATTAAGGTTTTCTGGGAACCTTGTTCTCGGTTTGTGTGTGTGTGCGACCTCCTGTCAGCCACTTCCTTGCTGAGTCAGTGTGTGAGATACGAGTGTGTAGCTTTACTGGCACATGTAAGCGAGGAGCAGTGCGTCACAGAAACCCAACATGAGTACACACACCCCTGAAACATGACTTGAAAATATGAACCTCAATGACTCAGAGTGGTTTTCGATCTCAAAAACACACACAGTCACACACACACACACACACACACACACACACACACACACACACACACACACACACACACACACACACACACACACACACACACACACTTCTTATCTTTATCTGTAGACGTACCATCCAGATGTGTTTCCGGCTGATGTTTGCAGATATGTCTTCAGGGTGGAGATGTTCTCCCTGCATCGGGCCGAACCGGGTCCCTACGGGAATGACCTCTCTGGTGAAAACACCCAGCACCTTCTAACAGCACAATAGCAGAAAATAAGAAAAGCATTACATAAAAACTATATGCAGCAAAACCAATGTGTGTCAACCAAGGTCAACCAAGACTACAGATGACTACTCAGACAGGTCTGTCTCCGATTAAAGTGCCTTGTACAATTTAACATGTTAAAACATATATTTACTTTTCTAGCTGACCATGACAGCCTATGTTATGTCTCCTACGTGACCATTTCACAGTCAAAGCATTTACTCTACTTTACATCTTCAGTCACAAGAGAATAATGACCTCTTAATGAGAGAAAGTACATCAGTATGTTTTGGAATATTTCCTGATCAGAGCTAGAGCTCAACCAACTCAAAGCTTGAAGAAGCTGTGTATCTGTGTGTGTGTGTGTGTGTGTGTGTGTGACTGTGTGTGTGTGTGTGTGTGTGTGTGTGTGTGTGTGTGTGTGTGTGTGTGTGTGTGTGTGTGTGTGTGTGTGTGTGTGTGTGTGTGTGACTGTGTGTGTGTGTGTGTGTGTGTGTGTGTGTGTGTGTGTGTGTGTGTGTGTGTGTGACTGTGTGTGTGTGTGTGTGTGTGTGTGTGTGTGTGTGTGTGTGTGTGTGTGTGTGTGTGTGTGTGTGTCAGTATCCTTTGTCCGTGAGGTGAGCAACTGGCACACAGGGGAAATGAAATGAACAGCTGACAAACAAACTAGAGCATAGGAACGCAGATTTGTGACATCAGTTGGTCACTTTGTTTATCTATGCCTTAACCAATCAAAAGCTGACGTGAGGACGTAGTTTAGTGACTTACAGTGCTATGCATAAGTTTAGACACCCATGCTAAAGTTGACTAAAAAGAGGAATAAAAAATCATCTTTTGGAAATTGAACTTAATGCCTTAATTAGAAAAATTAGGAAAAATCCAACCTTTAAGGACACCAATTTTCTTTGTGAATGAATAATGTATCGTAAATAAATAAATGTTCTTCCTTAAAATACAGGGTGCATAAGTCTGGACACCCCTATGTTAAATTCCCATAGAGGCAGGCAGATTTTTATTTTTAAAGGCCAGTTACTTCATGGATCCAGGATACTATGCATCCTGATAAAGTTCCCTTGGCCTTTGGAATTAAAATAGCCCCACATCATCACATAGCCTTCACCATACCTAGAGATTGGCATGGAGTACTTTCCATAAGATCATCTCTCAATGCAAATCAAACCAGCTATTAGGCTAACTGAAATAAAACCATGCCATGATCCTCCTGGATCCATGAAGTAACTGGCCTTTAAAAATAAAAATCTGCCTGCCTCTATGGGAATTTAACATAGGGGTGTCCAGACTTATGCACCCTGTATTTTAAGGAAGAACATTTATTTATTTACGATACATTATTCATTCACAAAGAAAATTGGTGTCCTTAAAGGTTGGATTTCTCCAATTTTTTTTAATTAAGGCATTAAGTTCAATTTCCAAAAGATGATTTTTTTATTCCTCTTTTTAGTCAACTTTAGCATGGGTGTCTAAACTTATGCATAGCACTGTATGTGAGAGTATAATTGCTGCTGTAATAAGTGTGTACGCAGAGCGGCCTACGAACTCCTTGGTGAGTGTGAAGCTAACTTCTGCTGATGAACCTGCAAACTATTCTTCAGTAAAATGTTCTTTAATTGATTGCATGTCTGACTCCTGGTCTTCATTCATCATCTCTGGTCCTCGGGTCTTAAACTGTAAATTCCCATACAGTGAATAATTTGAAATATAGAGCATATTTGTGCAAGAGTATTTAAATGTGAAATGTGTTTTAGTGAGTTTAGTGGATGTATAAAGTCAGTTCTCCTCGGGTCCATAGCAGAGTTCATCACATTATCACACATGTATTGGTTTATCATTTCAAATCTTGAAAAGTGTGCTTGTGATATCGTTCTTTACAATGAATTGAAACTTATTTAATATTGTGTACCTAACGCAATGACATACCAGTGTACCAGACACCCTGATGAAGGCTTATTAGCCGCAGTGCGTTGGCGTAAAGGCTTTTTATATTTTCTAAATTGTCAAGTGCCCTAGCCTCATATGTTTTCTGACATACCAGTGTTATTTCATTTTAATTTTAGCTACATTTTGAGTAATATTTTTTTGTTTTTTTTGTGCCATTTTTTATTTAGTTATTAATTTAGTTTTAGTTATTTTACTACATCAAAATTAATCTGAACAATCTGAGCATGAAAATGTTTTCTTCTTCCTCTCTTGAAGTCTATGGCAGCCCATAGACCCATTTGTGGGAAAATGATGATAGCCGTTGAGCGTACATCAGTTGTACACTCGTTATTGTGGTGCATTATGGGATTGAATGAGTGCACTCGATAATGTCAACTATGGTTTCGGACACCATTACTAATGACTGTCCCCTCAAATAGTGCTTTATTTAAGAGTATAGGGGGCGATTTCGGACACAGCCCAGAGCACTAACTCTCTAACTCTCCAGTCGTCCACATGCATCACATGTGTCACCTACTGTCCAAATTTGCACTGACATTAATGTAATGGGCTAGAACATTTTTTCTTTCCGTTGGCTTAAAGGAACACTCCACCGTTTTTTGAAATAGGGCTTATTCACTTTCTTTCCTACATTTAGATAGGTGGGCAAATGCATTTTTGTCTCAGTGCATGCATTGTTTTAGTTTGACAGGGTCGGCGCTAGCTTAGCTTAGCACAATGAATGGAATCCTTTGTTGCCAGCTAGCATGTCCTGAGTAAAAGTGATATAAAAAAATTAAAAAACCCACCTAATTACTTCTTGTGGCCTGCGTATTCACAACAAGTACAAATAGTGATGCAGATTAACACTAGGCGATTTCCTAGGCAGATATTGACTTATATATTAAGGACTATATTAGGGGGAAGCACAGGCGAAGCACTGCTACTTGGGCGTGATATCTCTGCGCCCAAGTAGCAGTGCTTCACCTGTGCTTCCCCCTAATATAGTCCCAAGTCAATATCTGCATAGGAAATCGTCTAGTGTTAATCTGCATCGCTATTTGTACTTGTTGTGAATACGCAGGCCACAAGAAGTAATTAGGTGGGTTTTTTAAATGTTTTATATCACTTTTACTCAGGACATGCTAGCTGGCAACAAAGGATTCCATTCATTATGCTAAGCTAAGCTAGCGCCGACCCTGTCAAACTAAAACAATGCATGCACTGAGACAAAAATGCATTTGCCCACCTATCTAAATGTAGGAAAGAAGGTGAATAAGCCCTATTTCAAAAAACGGTGGAGTGTTCCTTTAAGATGATTCGATTGCACCCTAGGACGTCATTTTTGGTCATGAAAAGTTTCACCAAAATTGGCTCGGATCATCTTCAGACTACGATGGCAAAAAAACATAAAAAGATTTAATCGAAAAAACAAACCGTTCTCGAATAACGCGCAAACGAATTTGAACAAGAGCACGCCAAAATGAGGCTGTATCTCCGCAATGATTTGGAGTAATAAGACCAAACTTGGTACATCTAATTTCAAGCATGACCTGAGGCAACTTGCAGCATTTTGGCACAGCGCCACCTACTGGTCAAGAGATTTTTTTATATAACTTATGAATGGTTTGCCCAAAAAACTGGTCTCTTTTGATTCAATGAAGCATATCTAGTCGAATGATACCAAATTTTGCCTTGTTGACCATTGGGCATTTTTTATTTTGTCATAAAATGCTGTATTTTATGAACTCGGTATGTGTCATAAGCACCATGCCCTGAAGGTACTCAAAAAGCGACTCCTTGTGGTCAGAAATTATGAGATTTCTAAAAATGCTCATAGCTTTTGATTAATTTAGCCTATTTTTATGTAACTGGTGTTGTTAGATTCCTCGATACATACCAAGAACAATGATAGCAATTATGCCGTATTTGGGTGAAATTGCTGTCTGCCATTTTGAATTTCTTTGGAAAAAAACTTTTTCAAACTCCTTCTAGACTATTGGTCCGATTCTTTTACCAAACTCGGCTCAGATCATCTTTAGCCTATACCAGCAAAAAAGTTATTAAAAGCTATTTGATAGACCAAACCATTTTCTAATACCGCATCAGCAAATATGATTCTGAGGCTGTAACTCTGCAATGGTTTGGTGTCAATGACATATTGACACCAAACTTTGTACATGTCATTGTCACCTCACACTGACCGCACCAGCTTAATTTAATAATAGCGCCACCTATTGGTTAAATGGCATAAGCAATTAAATCATATTGCATGTGACTGAATTTTTTATTTTTTTTTGCTATTTTGACTAAGATCATATAAAAATGTCTTTAATTACTCATTGTTGCAGTTGGTCTGATGCTCCCAGCCATGCTTGTATAACTCATCATGACTTTTTTTGTGCTTGGCCCGTATTTTATTTCAGTTAACATTTATTTTATTTCAATTTAAGCATCCAAATATATCTTTGTAGCCAGTGTACATGTATGTATGTGTGTACCTGATTGTGATGTGTCAATCTGAGGTTTCTGGGTAATGGTGTCTGAGCTCTGGTTTCCTTCCACTCATCAAAGAACATCTCACGTTGATCTTTAACATGACAGGTGTGTGTCACATCCACACTCTCCTCAGTTTGCACGGCGATGCTCTCGTTTGCAGTGGCGGTGAGTGTTTTTGATGGCATAATAAAACCGGGTTGAGATTATACCTGTGTATGACAGACAGACAGAGAGAAAAATGGTACACATAATGATCAGTGTAATTTCAGACAATTTTTTCTATATTTCCCATGCAGTCGCTAGGGTGTTCTGACTGCTTGCTACTGGCAAAAATGACAAGCATGATTTAAGAATGATAATTTTTATCAAGCTCGTATATTTAAGTTCAATAATTTCACTTAAATGGCAATGCAAATTACCTATTAATTGACATTTAAGTGAAATTACTTAACTTAAATATACAAGCTTTATAAAAATGATCATTCTAGAAGAAAATTTCAGATTGCACTTAGAGGCTTTCGCATCTGAACTCTTCATATATATAAAAAGATTATAAATAGTAATTGAATTCACTCATTTGACTTCATTATTATTCATCATTTGAATATAAACAAATAGATTGCTAACTTTACAGTAACTTTACAGTAACATTTCCATTAGTTAAGTGAATGTGATTGAACACTTGAATCTTTTACTAGTCACCCAAGAAAATGAGCCATTGAAAAGACAAAACTCAGATGACCAAGCTAACAAAAATATATTCCAAGAACGCTTTGCTAACTTTACCATTAAGTTATGGAAATTTCGGAATGTTCCCTGAATGTTAAAAGCATCCAAACGTTATGGGAACGTTACTTTTAGATGTTCTCTGTACGTTCTGCAACAAGTAGTAACATTTACAAAACAAAAGTCCTAAAAAATAAATTAAAAAAAGCTTCATGAATGATGTAAAAAATAATGTTTTTGTGCAAACATTTCAAGAACATTATCAAGGACCAGATAACTTTGAACAAACATTTTATTAATGTTACTGGAAGTTCATGACTTTGAGAGAACCTTGCAGGAACGTTCTGATAACGGAAATTGGAGCTCAAATGGAGATTTTCCAATAATGTCTCAATAATAATTTGCAATCAAAACAAGCAAAAAAAACTCCACATTTATTTTATAGCTCTATACATTTACTGTTCTGTATGTCAACAAATGTCTCATTTGTGTCTATATTTATTTCTCCTAAAGGATTTTAGAGACAATATTGTGTCCTCTAAGAAATGCAAACATTTTACTAATCTTTTTTACTCCGATCTGATCAAAAGCGCACGTTTGACAGGTACGTGTCATGTCAGTTTGATGTGGGAATTCAAACCAGTGAGAATGAAACTCAATAAAAGAGCAGAGTTCTCGCTCACACACACAGAGCAGTGACCGCAACACATCTGAGCTGAAGAGGTTTCCTTCAGACGGAGCTTCAGCTGATTCATACGCTGCTCACACGAGGTTCAAATAGAGTCAAAAAGACTTACTGTGATGGTTTGAGATGAGTCAGTGTGCGTTTCTCTCCAGCTGTCTGTAAGAGCGTGCAGTCAAGTTCTCTACCTCTGTTTCTCTGTCTTGAATGTGTAGAAACCTTCGTTTTCATTCACACATCACTTGACAAACTCCACCCTGATATCTTCCTCCACCCCTTCTGTCCGTCTCGCTCTTTTCCTCTCTTTAAGTGTGCATTTCGCAGAAGCTCACATGGTCTGTAAATGACATCTCAGACATATCTGTTCATTTTGTTCATACAATTCTCATGATCAGTGCTGAATAGTGAACCACCCCCCACAGCATTTACATTTATTAATTTAGCTGATAGCCTACTTGCAAATTAAACAAAAACTGTATATTCTAATGAAGAAAACACGTGACATATACAAAATATTATTCGTATACGTTTTGTTTGATTTCTGTGTTGCAAAACTTACAGAACAATCCATTTTAAGTATCAATCAATCAATCAATCAATCAATCAATCAATCAATAAATCAATCAAACAAACAACTTTGTATGGAAACCCTTTCCACCACATAAGAAAAAAATATGCTTTTGTAAATCATAATTAAGTATCATATATATATATAAAATATATGATATATAAAAACTCAAAATTATGACATACTTAGTCATAATTATGAGATTAAAGGTCGAAAGTCATAAATATTACAGAGAAAGTCAAAATTTCAACCTTTAGTATCATATTTTCCAATTTTTTATCTCGAAATTACGTATTATGTCGTAGTAATTGTACATTTGTATCTCATTATTGTGATATAGTGTGTCATTTGTGAATTAGCATGTCATAATTTCGACTTTTTTAATCTTGTAATTATTACTTATTCATAATTTTGACTTAGTATGTCAATTTTTTAAAAATCTCATTATTGTGACATAGCCTAGTATGTCTTTCATTAATAAGCATGTCATAATTTCGAGTAAGTTAAGTAGCCAAAACATGATTTTACTTATGTGGCAGAAATGGGCTTTCCTAGCTTTGCAAAAGCATTATGAAAGAAATAGTTACGTTACCCCAAATAATAATAAAAATGTTCTGTCATTTACTCACCCTCATGAGAATGACGAGGGGATGGTCAACTGTCTGTCAAGCTCCAAAAAGTTCATAAAGGTACCATAAAAGAAGCCGATATGGTATTTCAAGTCTTCCGAACAATTTTGCATGATTCATGTGATAAACAGAACGTAATTAATGTCGTATTCACTCAAAATCATCGAATTGGGCGCGCGTACACGAGTTTTTGTTTGTTTGTTTACAACGCCGTGCCATTCCATACAGTACATAGAATAAAATATATTGCACAAAACATCAGACACAACAGATGCTGCATATAATAAACATAGCTCATAAATATTAATTAGTATATATTTGTTAATGTTTATCATGCGTCATGTGTCCCCGGCGTGTTTTTGACTCTACCAGCAGAGGGCGCTGTGGTGAGTTCAGCGCTCTTTCCCCTCGGCGTGTTTGTCTTTTTAAGGATTCTTTTCCTGTTGATTCCGGACATTGTGCTGCGGCTCTCAAACACCCTGAACTCCCCGACACTCGTCTCCTTTAATTTCATCATATCATTATTTCATCTGTTCATCAGCTCTGAAGATCACTGAATAATGGCTTTCCAGTATCCAAACGCCTATAGAGACGAATCAGTGGTAAGTGACTGAATAATAGAGACAAAGAGGAACTTACATGAATGAATAGATGGAAGGATGAATGAATGAGAACAAATGGATAAAAGAAGGAATGAATGGATCGATAAATAAATAATTGACAAATATATGAACGATTGACTGAAAGAATAAATCAATGCACGAGAGACTATAAATTAATGGAATAATAAAGTTTGATGTTAATAATTGCTTTAATGATTAATAGATGGATGATGGAAAGATTAGATATAGTTCTAATATATTAGATAATATATATGTATTTATATATAAAGAATGGATAAAATGCATAAAGGAATGATGATGGATGGGTGAATAAATGAATGAATTTATACTAGAATAAATAAATACAAGAAAGAATGGCTGGGATTATAAATCCACCCATGAAAGACTGAGCGAATTAATGAAAATAGAAGGATGAATGAGTAAATTAACTTATGAAAGACTGATAATAAAACATAAAGAAAGAAAGAAAGAAAGAAAGAAAGAAAGAAAGAAAGAATGGAGGTCCTGGTTATTTACTTGAGAAATTACCTTGTTTTCCATTTTTCCTTAGAAAATGTGTCTGTATGCACACACTGTTATAAGTTCATAATCACTAAGACATGTTTATGTTCTTGAAAGAAATTGATAATTGATAAGCATTATTAATTTTGCCGAACAGAAACAGGTTTCCACCTGTAGTGATGATGTGATCATGTTGCCATGGTGACCTCACTGCTCATGTGACGCGTGTGTGTGTTATCAGGTGGACGACTATCATGGCTGTAAAGTTCCTGACCCGTACAGCTGGCTGGAGGATCCCGACAGTGAGAAAACACAGGTGATCTCACACACACACACAACACCTCTCCACTCTCCTCGTGAACATCTGACCCAGTGTGTCTGAGACATGACTCTTTCCGTATCTGCCAGGCCTTCGTGAACGCTCAGAATCAGCTGACCCTGCCGTTCCTGGAGCAGTGTGAGGTCAGAGACGTCTTTAAGGATCGCATGACTGAACTCTATGACTACCCCAAATACAGCTGTCCCTTCAAACGCGGGAACAGGTGAGGCCGAGAACAAACACTGAGAACGAGTCTTTACAGTAATAATGGAAATCAATGCATTCCAACAAAATAAACCTTAAAATACACATTGTTTCGAAAGTGTCAGATGTTCCTTTTTCATATTAAACTATTATTCCCTTAACCAAGACGAGTTGATACATACCTCTCTCGTCTCAGTGCGTGCACTCAATCGCTCTGGCGCGCGGCGACACTTTGATAGCACTTAGCTTAGCTCAGTTCATTCATTAGGAACCAAACAGAGATGAAGTTAGAAGCGACCAAACACATCAACGTTTTCCCTATTTAAATACAGTTACACGAGTAGTTACACGACCAAGTATGGTGACACAAAATAAAACGTGGCGCTTTTCTAAGCGGGTAAAAAGGATAACTATAATGTATGGCGGAATAGCACTTGGGAGCACTTCGACTCGGCGCAGTAATATCATCACTCCTGAAAAATCCTCTCCCTCTCACTTCTGTCATTAGAACCAACGTGACTTTTTACTGCGCCTTAGTCAAGGGAATAACATAGTTTAATATGAAAAACGGTGGAGTGTTCCTTTAAACCCAGCTCTGATGGTCTCGCAGAGCTCTTATTTTGTATTTTCAAGCATGCAGACTACCGGTTAAAAGTTTGGAATAGTTAAGAATTTTTTATGCTCTTGAAAGACGTCTCTTCTGCTCACCAAGGCTGCAATATAAATAACTGTTTGCTATTTTAATATATTTTAAAATGTAATTTATTCCTGTGATCAGAGCTGAATTTTCAGCATCATTACTCCAGTCTTCAGTGTCACATGATCCTTCAGAAATCATTCTAAAATGCTGATTTGCTGATGCAATTATTAATAATAGTACTTATTATTATCAGTGTGGATTTTCTTTTTTGCTGCTTAATATTTTTGTGGAAACTCTGATTTTCAGGATTTTTTAATGCATAAAAAAAATGAACAGCTGTTCTAATGAACAGCATTTATTTGAAATAGAAATATTAGAATGATTTCTGAAGGATCATGTGACACTGAAGACTGGAGTAATGATACTGAAAATTCAGCTTTGATCACAGGAATAAATTACATTTTTGTTGTATTTTTTTTATTGTATTTTTGATCAAATAAATCAGAAGAGACATATTTCAAAAACATTAACAAATCTTACCGACCCCAAACTTGTTTTTGGAAGCACTAAGGAACATCTTCCCCCTCTCCTGTAGGTATTTTCACTTTTACAACACGGGTCTGCAGAACCAGAGTGTTATGTACGTGCAGGAGAACCTTGAGGCAGAACCCAGCGTGTTCCTGGACCCAAACACCTTCTCCGAGGACGGGACGGTTGCTTTACGAGGTGCTGGATGAGTCTGTGTTAGTTGCATGAAGCGTGTGAGGTGTGTTTCTGCAGTGTATGGGTGTCAGCTAAAGCCTGCAGCTCATTGGCAGGTTATGCGTTCTCTGAGGATGGCGAGTACCTGGCGTACGGGACCAGCGCCAGCGGCTCGGACTGGGTCGAGATCCGGTTCCTCCGTGTGGACGGCGCCGTACTTCTGGAGGATCAGCTGGAGAGGGTCAAATTCACCTGCATGTCCTGGACTCACGATGGAAAGGGATTCTTCTACAACTCTTACCCCGAGCAGGACGGCAAGAGTGACGGTAAACACACACAAACACGCGTGATAAACAAATTAACACATGCAGGTGTGAGATACATGTTATTTAAGTAATATTATTTACTATATATTAATATTTAGCATTAGCATTTATTTTTTAATTTAAATTTGTGTTTGTTTTAGTAATTTTTTTCTTTGTTTAATATTTCTATTTAACTTAAATTTATTTTAATTAGGGCTGTCGATTTAACTCGTTAATTTAATAAATTAGTTATGGGAAAAAATTACGTTAAATTATTAACGCATTTAACGCATCTGCCCCAGACCTAACAGTACAGGTCAAAAGTTTGGAAACATTAAGATTTTTTTATATTTTTGAAAGAAGTCTCTAATGCTTATCAAGGCTGTGTTTATTTGATCAAAAATACAGAAAAAAACCAGTAATATTGTGAAATATTATTACAACTTAAAATAATAGTTTTCTATTTGAATATACTTAAAAAAATTATTTATTCCTGTGATGCAAAGCTGAATTTTCAGCATCATTACTCCAGTCTTCAGTGTCACATGTGACATCCAGTCTATCACATGATCCTTTAGAAATCATTCTAATATTCTGATTTATTATGAGTGTTGGACACAGTTCTGCTGCCTAATATATTTGATGAATAAAAGGTTCAAAAGAACTGCATTTATTCCAAATAAAAAAATATTTTCTAATAATATAAATCTTCTTTACTATCACTTTTTATCAATTTAACACATCCTTGCTGAACAAAAGTATTGATTTATTTCAAAAAAAGAAAGAAAAAAAATCACTGACCCCAAATGACTGACCAGTAGTGTATATTGCTGTTACAAAAGATTTCTATTTTAAAAAAATTTGCTTCTTTTATTTTTTACTTTTTTTTAAAAACTTTTTATTCATCAAAGTATCCTAAAAAAGTATCACAGGTTATGAAAAAATATTAAGCAGCAGAACTGTTTCCAACTTTGATAATGAATCATCATATTAGAATGATTTCTAAAGGATCATGTGATAGACTGGAGTAATGATGCTGAAAATTCAGCTTTGCATCCCAGAAATAAATGATAATTTAAAGTATAATAAATTGAAAACCAATTATTTTAAATTGTAATAATATATCACAATATTAAATGTTTCTGTATTTTTGATCAAATAAATGCAGGCTTGATGAGCAGAAGAAACTTCTTTCAAAAACATTACTTTCCAAACTTTTGACCTGTACTGTACCTATGACATCTTACATTTCATAAAGTTGATGGTGATGTTCATGAAGCAGGGTAACAACACCTCCCTGCATGACGAAGCCTATAAAATGCAGTTAGAATGACCCTAAAATTCAAGATATGGGGCAAAAATCCCCTTGTATGAGTTTTTGTCTAATATTTATATCATATTATATAATTAAGCAATATCACACGAGTAATGAGTGCAACATCACACGAGTGCTGTTTTTGTCCCGAATAGCACGAGTGCAAATGTGATACTGAATTTATACAACAGTTCAATCAATAAGAAGTTAATATTCTGCTATATTTTAGACACAATATTGTCTGTTTTTGTTACCTATAAAGCCATATAAAGCCGACTGTGGTTCTCCGTGCAACACAGCAGTGTTTCTAAATGAGTGTGTTTTGAACTAATCGGGGAACAAGTGATTCAATGGCATATTCATAAAGAGAGCCATTGAATGAATCGAATGAATGAATGACTCAATGACTTACTCATTTAGACATTTACCGCCACCACCTACTGGCAGTTTTAGTTTCTTATTTAGAGTGTTATTTCATTAAAAAAATATTTCATATTTCCATATTAATAAAAAAAACATTAAAGGTATAGTTCACCCAAAAAGGAAAATTGTCATCATTTCCTCGTCATCATGGCAGTTGAAGCCTAAAAAGTTTGTGTAATAAATTCTATGTACTATTTCTAAAGCTACTTTTTGTAATGTTTTATGTGATGCTTTTCTCATTTAACACAATAATGACTTTAAATGGTCTTTTTGGGGGTCATTTCTCAGCCAAATTTTATGTGCGATTAATTAGATTAATTGTATCGCTTGACAGCCCTAATTTTTATTTCAATTACCAAAAAGATCTTAATCAAACTCTCTCTGTCTGTCTCTCAGGCACTGAGACGTCCACTAACCTGCACCAGAAGTTGTACTATCACGTGTTGGGAACCCCTCAGTCTCAGGACGTCCTGTGTGCCGAATTTCCCGATCAGCCGAAATGGATGGGCGGTGCTGAGGTAACAAACACACACAGACGGTACTTCATTTCTCATCATGTTTGAGGTATATAATGTGTGTGTGTGTTTTCAGGTGTCTGATGACGGCCGTTACGTGCTGTTGTCCATCAGAGAGGGCTGTGACCCCGTTAATAGACTGTGGTACTGTGACCTGAACGACGTCCCGCAGGGAATCACTGGTACAGACGCACAGAAACATTATTATTCAGACAAAAATTCTTCTTTTCTGCTGCCAGTGTGTCATTTCTCTCTTATTGATGGTAGGTTTGTTGCCATGGGTGAAGCTGATCGATAACTTTGATGCGGAGTATGAATACGTCACAAATGAAGGAACCGTTTTCACGTTTAAAACCAACCTGGACGCTCCTCAGTATCGACTCATCAACATCGACTTCGCACAACCGTCCGCCAGCCAATGGAAAGAGCTCATTCCCCAACATGACAAAGACGTCATCGGTGAGCTGAGATGCTGTTTTTAGGGATAACGTGAAATCAAGATTCACTGTATTTACTTTCTTAATAAATG
>NC_138743.1:5841742-5941742 GCF_965113295.1 Leuciscus leuciscus
TCTGACTTTTTCTCTCTGTCTGTCTGTCTGTCTGTCTGTCTCTGTGTCTGTCTGTCTGTTTCTCTCTGTCTGTCTCTCTGTGTCTGTCTGTCTGTCTGTCTGTCTGTCTGTCTGTCTGTCTGTCTCTCTGTGTCTGTCTGTCTCTCTGTGTCTGTCTGTCTCTCTGTGTCTGTCTGTCTCTCTGTGTCTGTCTGTCTGTGTCTGTCTGACTGTCTCTCTGTGTGTCTGTCTGTCTCTCTGTGTCTGTC
This sequence comes from Leuciscus leuciscus, assembly GCF_965113295.1. Taxonomy (NCBI): domain Eukaryota; kingdom Metazoa; phylum Chordata; class Actinopteri; order Cypriniformes; family Leuciscidae; genus Leuciscus; species Leuciscus leuciscus. The sequence continues at coordinate 5,841,991 of NC_138743.1, forward strand.
TGTCTGTCTGTCTGTCTGTCTGTGGTATAATCACCTTCACTTTATGTCTGTGTTTCTTACAGGTGTTTTATCCCAGTAAAGACGGCACCCAAATCCCAATGTTTATTGTCCATAAGAAAGGAATCGAGCTGGATGGTTCCCATCCCGCCTTCTTATACGGATACGGAGGTTTCAATATTTCCATCACACCCAGCTACAGGTGAACACAAAAACACACAGCCAATCACACACTCCACACATGCATCTCCCTCCTGTTCCTGTAAACGCCTGTCCCGTTCCCGTTTGCTTTTCAGCGTTTCCCGGCTGATATTTGTCAGGAATCTGGGAGGAGTTTTAGCTGTGGCCAACATCAGAGGAGGTGGAGAATATGGAGAGACGTGGCATAAAGGCATGTGACTGTAATTCTGGACTTAATCAGGAATTGATCTGTGCATATGTTCTTAAATAGAATACTAGAAAATCGCATACTATGCATATATATCCTGCTTACAATAAAAATATATATATAGTACACTACCATTGAAAAGTTTGGGGTCAGTAAGATTTTTTTTATTTTGAAAGAAATGTTTACTTTTATTCAGCGAGAATGCATTAAATTCATCAAACGTGGCTTTCTATTAGTAAATTAATCCTGAAAAATATGTTTGCTAAAAAATATTAACTGTTTTCAACATTGATGATAATCAGAAATGTTTATTGAGCAGCAAATCATCATATTAGAATGATTTCTGAAGGATCATGTGACACTGAAGACTGGAGTAATGATGCTGGAATACAGGAATAAATTACATTGTAGAATACATGCAAATAGTTATTTAAAATTGCAAGCATATTTCACACTATTGCTGATTTTACTGTAATTTTGATCAAATAAATGCAGCCTTGTGAGCAGAAGAGAATAATCGACCCCAAACTTTTGAACGCTAGTGTACATACTGCAGAAATAGTATGTGTAGTGTGCATTTGGAACATAACTCAGTGATCTTTAACATTAAAAGTGTCTCTTACTTTTCTCTGTTCCTGTGCAGCGGGGATGTTGGCCAATAAGCAGAACTGTTTCACTGACTTTCAGTGTGCAGCCGAGTATCTAATAAAGGAGGGTTACACTTCCTCCAGCAAAATCACCATCAATGGAGGCTCCAACGGGGGGCTGCTCGTGGGTACGACACACACACACACACACACACACGTTTGTATTCTCCTGGTACTGATTCCTGACTCCTGACTCCTGTCTCCTGCAGCGGCGTGTGTGAATCAGAGGCCCGATCTGTTCGGCTGTGCTGTGGCTCAGGTCGGCGTCATGGACATGTTAAAGTTTCATAAGTTCACCATCGGGCACGCTTGGACCTCTGATTTCGGCTGCTCTGAACTCAAAGAGCAGTTTGATTGGTTAATCAAGTGAGTTTACTTACACTCAGTCCAGTGATGCACAGATCATCTGAGACATAAATGCATGTCAATTAAAGCAGCACGGCTTTTACTGCACCCCATTAACTGTGGTAAAATGTTTTTCATGCACAATGTCAAATGGATAATTGATTTTATAGTATGGTGGCAACAGCAGTATGATTAAAATATGTAATGTATTTATTAATATACCTTATTAAATTTAATTTACCTTTATATATTAATATACTTTTATAAATTATTTTATTATAATATACCGTGTTGGTGTTGTTAACTAAATAAAAAAAAAAATCATAATTAAAATAGCTCAAATAAAATTTAAATAGATGAAAAACTAAAATGATTAATGTTTCCTTGGTAACTAACTAAAATAATTTAAAAAGTACTAAAATGACAAAAACACTAACAAAGCTAAAATAGTAGAGCTGCATGATTAACACGTATATCAGTTTTATTCTTAAATGACAACGATTTTGCTATGTCTATTAAAAGTGTGACAAGTACGATCACAGCGAACAGGTATACAACAGCGTCTTTTCAACCACAAAGTATCATAATTTCTGTGTAACAGTAATTAAAATGATCACAGAAGTACTGGGAAAAAAAGTTTATAGTTCGAATATAAGCACTGGTGTCTACAGAAGCGATCAAAATAGAGTAAATCACCTTTGGAAAGCAACTAATTATTGTATCAATTACACCAGTAGGTGGCGACAAGTGACTGTTAAAAATTTATTTTTCATTGAATCATTCATTCAATAACTTCGTTCAAAAACGCTGATTCATCCAGTAATGAAACAATTGAAGTCTTTATGAGTGAGTCATTCAATCATTCAATCAACCCCATAAAAAAAAAAAATCGAATTAACTAAATATATATATATTTTTTTGTTATTTTGTTTAGTTGTCTATACAGAATTGTGGGAGAATCGAGCATCTCTACTAAGTAGAAATATATATATATATATATATATATATATATATATATATATATATATATATATATATATATATATATATAACTAATAATGCAAGCACATAAAATTGCTAAAACCTGAAGGAAAATGCTAAAATGAAAAATGTAATTAAAAATAGTAATAAATGCTGTAATATAATATAAATAAAATTACTAAAACTAAAATAATACCATTGATTTGCTCAGCCAGTTCAATTATAACCCACAATTTGTTTTAGATGTAATTTGTGTAATGTCAGCACACCAACTGAATATGTTGCATTCATACTATTAGATTATTATTTTCAATATAGTGAATTATTTAATTTTTTATTATTAGATTTTACCAGCCTTTTATTGTGTATCACAGACATGACTGCAAAAACACTCTCTGTTATGAATTTAAAGAGCTGTAAACGTTCTGATCCTGCAGGTATTCTCCTCTCCACAATATCCGTGTTCCCGAAGGGGACGGGGTTCAGTATCCCGCTGTCCTGTTGTTGACGGGCGACCACGATGACCGCGTGGTGCCGCTACACTCATTAAAATACATCGCCACCCTGCAGAATGAGATCGGTCACTGCCCCGGCCAGTCAAACCCTCTCTTTATCTACGTGGACACTAAGTCAGGCCACGGTGCTGGAAAACCCACCAGTAAAGTCATTCAGGAGGTGGCGGACATGTACGCCTTCATCGCTCGCTGCCTGAACCTCCGCTGGCTCGAATGAAACGTTACGAGGCTCTAAACCTCCTCTAAGCTCTAGTCCGGCAGGTTTTCTCTTCTTCTTACAGTTTGATTTCATCCTCGCCTGTTTGCGCTCCTGTTCACTGAAATATTCCCTTTTCTTGCCCACTCCTCCACGGTTTCATTATTCGACGTGTCACTTTCTAGTAGAAACGCTAAAATCATTTCAAACGACTTGAATGCTATAACCTGAGCTACATTCATGACTGATTTCATATCGATTTACTACGTCACGGCTGTGTACGGGATACACTGGGCTCTCGTTCTTAGGAAATATTATAATTACTGAGGTCACGGGGTGAAGTGTCATAACCTCTCAAGCACTTTACTGAAACTGTATTTATTTGATGACGGAAAGGCACGATGAGTTTATGGATCACACAATGTACGGCAACCCATCAAGAAGTCATTTTGCGAGTGAAACTCATGAAAACATGTTCAGATCACATTTTACACCCAACACTAAAAGAAACAAATGAAATTCACCCGTAAAGAAAATGAAGCCTGTTTTTTAGGATTTTTATTCTGTTACACTATTTTTAATTGCAGTTAAGCACATTTAAACTAGGGGTCGAGCGTTATGAATTTATTTTTCATTACTGTAATCTGTCTGTACATTAGCATTAATGTGTATATAAATACTTTGTAATGTTTTTTTTTGCATTACTGTAATAAGTTTTTTCATACAGTATTGAGAATTGGGGAGGAAGTCATGAAAATGTCACACATTATTTCTTTTGATTGGAGTTGAAATATAACCTGAGCATGTTTCATAACATGAGATTCACCTTTACAGTGTTCGTGAGAATGTGTTCATTTGTGTGAATGAGCTACAGAAAGAAATCCGTTTCTACCTCCACATTTATGCAGATTGTTTTAACTTTAAAGGGAAAAGCAAACAACAGTACAATAAAACACATTTGAACATGAACTGTGTGTGTGTTCAGTAAGATCAGAACGGATCAGTTTTAACTCGGTTTACTATTCGATTATTTCACTGGGCCAGGCAGAATTAGCATTTTAAATGCATTTTTAAAGACTATACAGAAATTATTAATCTCGTCTATGTGGATTCTAATATATACACTCCAAATCAGATAGTTTTACTCACAGTATCTGTGTGAATTGAATTTCTGCAGTGTCTCGCTGTCTTCCTCTGCTGGCTGGTGGCAGGATTACATTCCCACATCCCATAAAAAACTAAATACATTTTTTTTTATCAGATTGGGGATTGCTTTGTTGGGGCTGGGTAGGGTTGTTTATGGTGGGTGGGGTGGTATAAAATGTAAAAATGCAGTTTGCAACAGTAAAAATTCTATGATAATTTTAAAAAATAATTATAAAGCAGGTTCAGCATGATCTCATTTCACTTTATGGCTGTTTTAGGGTTATTATAATGATGTGTAATGATTTTGTTATTGACTTTTCATGAGCTTGTCTATTACACACACGTACATGCATTATGGCCAAACATCTCCACTTTGGTCTCGTCTGTCCAAAGCACATTGTTCCAGAAGTCTTGTGGTTTGTTCAGACGCAACTTTGCAAACCTAAGCCGTGATGCCATGTTCTTTTTAGAGAGAAAAGGCTTTCTCCTGGCAACCCTTCCAAACATGCCATAGCCTACTTGTTCAGTCTTTTTCTAATTGTACTGGATTGCGGATTTTGTCGATTCACCGCGTTGACCAACAGAAAGTTGCTTCCTTTGAAAGTGACTTCCGTGTGAGCTGTAATTCATACGTGTGACCTAAACGGTGAACATGATTTCATCTTTGTTGATCCTGGAACATCCAATCAACCAATCAGATTTGAGGGACAAGTTTACAGTTTGTCAAATTTAGGCTGAAAACCAGAGTTATAGGTGCTTCTACATCAGTGTTAATCACCTATCCTTTCCCTCTGAGGGTAGCCTATTCATTGATTTCATCAGGTCCCTTTCCACAGGTGTATTAATCAAGCACAATGCAGTCTGCATTCATAATCTAGGTGCTTGATTTTATACACCTGTGGAAAGGGACCTGATGAAACCCATGAATACGCTTACACGACAACGATGTAAAAAAAAAAAAAAAAACGGAACAGTTTTTCCTTTGAGTTTTTCGCATACAGACGATGACGTTGTCAAAATGATCCCCGTACGGACCCGCGAAACGATTAAAAACGGTGTCTTATTCATGCCAGGCCAATAGTTGGCGATGTTTGTATAGAAACACTGAACACATAATACACATGCGCATGACTTCACTGCTTTAACAAATACATTTTTTTGTAGTTTAGAGGCGATAATGGTATCGTTTTCAAAAACTTGCACTTCGAAACCCGTTTTCAAAAGTTTGCGTTTTCAGACCGCCAAAACTCGTTTTTAGTTGAAGACTGTGTCATGTAAACAGACCCTGATTTTAGGGATAAGTTATGGGTAGGGTTAGGTTTAGGACTACATTTTCAAACAGGAATTTTGTTCCAAGATCAACAAAATATGCTACTGACAATGAAACTTGTTTGAAATTTCTTTAATGTGACCGCAAGTTTTTAGTCACATCGCATCACCTCAAGCCAAGTAAAAGCTCTGGAACAGTAACGTTCCTTTGTAGCAACGGCTGGTCGCTCGTGCGATTTCTGTCAGGGTCATCGTATAGGTCACTACATAGAATCATCATTACTCTATTTATTGTTGTTATTATTAGACATACAATTATAGTTTACATATTGAGATGTGCTTTGAAGTGCCTTGAAACGCAGCATTATTCAGTGTGTTGACAATTTCCACTGAAACAGGAATACAGGGCGGGGCATATTGAGCAGCTCCTCCCCTTTTAAAAATAGCCAATAGCGTTTCATTTATTTCAAAGCTTGTCCAGAGCCGTTGATCTCGGTAAAGCCGCAGTTTCCTCCTAATCTCCTCCATATCGCTTTAAAATGTAGCATTCTGTGCAGAATTCAAACGGTCCGATCAGTGGTTATAAAGTGGGATTTGGCAGGTGGGGGAACCCTCAAATTTTGTGTAGGTGCAACAGGGAGATATTACTCACCGTGGGACAACATATTGAGTATCGTGGTATAGCAATACTTTTTTTTGGCACAAGTGTGTCACTGTATCATCAAGTATCACAATATTTATTTACATGACATTTTAATGATTTTATTTTGAACGATCTACACTGATATGTTGTCGATACTATTTTAAAATTGCTGAACACCACAATATGGATCACAACCTTGTTTGTCATATTGTAATTTCAAACATAAAAATGTGAAGTCCAAAACTACAAATTTAACACACCAAAATGGCTGAAGACAATAACAGAAATAAATCACAACCACAATTATGGAAATTTGACATTAGCCTATTTCACCTTCGACTTTTAACTCCACTGAAACATCCACTTGCTCTGGCTAGAACAGCAACTGTCAGGGGCGGACTGGGACAAACATTCAGCCCTGGCACTGTAGCCACACTATAGCCCACATTATTACATATATATAATACATTCTATTGGGTCGGTGGGCCCATCTCGGGACCAGCGAGATTCGTTGAGATTAATGAATCTATTTATTTAACGTAGTTCCAGACCATTTCGGCCCATTTAAACCCCTGGGTCCGATATGTTTTATGGTCTGTGCTGACTCTGCATATGATCCGCTCTGTGCTGTCATGTCTCTGGACCGGAGCAGACTGTGTGCGCTGCGGCGGGTCGCGTAACACTAATGTGAAACAGACTTCATTTGCCCCAATGGAAAGCATATTTACACTGTCTGAATCGTTCCCTATCCCCTATATAGTGCACTATGTGCCATTCACCACATAGAAAATAGTAACTGTGTTAACAAGTGACAGATTCTGCTGCGGGACCCTTCCGATTCTAGATAGCATTTGATTGGACAGAAAATCTTATAAGAAGCTGAAGTGCAGAGTGATGTCATCAAAATCATTGATCCATATTGGCGGAAGTGAGAGACTGTAAGTTTTAAACGCTTATCTTCTAAATGCGAATTCTGTAATTGTTTTGGAGCACACTAGCTTATAGACAACAGTAGGCTAAAATATTCATAGCCTACTAAAAGCCAAAAAACGTAAATTTTGATTTCATGGGGACTTTAAAGTTTTTTAGTGAAACTAACTTTTTTATTAATCATAAAAGTTTAGGCCTGAGTACAAGATGTTATTGTTCACTGTAAATAATTAGTCAATGACGCAAATGCTATTAAGCCAAGAATCCCCCCTGTATAATTGGCATATTGTATCAAGGAAGGTTCCCACGGTCTTTAACTTGGAAATTAGGGAATTTTAACAAATAATCACGCAAGTGTTGCACTTTACAATATCTATAAAATTGTTTTTCGTCTTTAATAAAAAATACAGACCCATTGGAATTTTGAAGTGATATGAATCTCCAGCGCACGGTCAGTCCGGTGTTCCGGTGCGCGCGGGTGCGGGTGCGGGTGCGTGAGGAGGAGGGCGGGTGTCGCGCGCCTCGTTCGGTGAGTCCGGTTTAGATCACATCACTTCAGACTCAGAGTTTCTCTCACGCGTTTCTCTTCATCATGGCCCCATGCGCTCCTGACACCGGTTCCGTTCCGTCCCCGTGATGCGAGTGATGATGATGATGGTGACGGATGAAAGATGGAGAAACTATCCGCGAGCATTACCGGACTCTCGTGGAGCTCCGTGTCGCTGCCGTTGGACGTGATCGTGAGCAAATTCCGCTTACCGACACTCGTGCGACTGAGCCACGGTAAGAAAGCAGTTATAAACGGACTAGATCGAGCGCGAGAGTTTGTTTGACGCTTTTGCGCCGCGTCGCGTCAAAGATTCTTCAGCTTGTTGCCGAATCAAAGTTAGTGGAATAAGAAACATGACGTTTCGCTTGCATATAACTGATTTTTTGGCTCTGATTATGCAAAGTAATTCTCGAAACACTCGGGATAGTTTAACAAACCCTGACAAAATAAAAAATTGTATCGCATGAAACTAATGAAACGTTGTGTAAATGTTTGTAACACAGAATCCTCAGTGAAGTGTGTAGTTGACTTGTCTTTTGGCTAAAGGTGACAGAGTGTGTGTTGTGTGTTAAAGAGCTGCAGCTCTTTTCATATGTTAATGTTGTAATGCGCTGTAGTGTGTGTTGAATACTAAACAACCTCCTGCAGGAGAAACTCCAACATTTACTCAGCAATCACAACCGAGGAACACAGAATTAATCTCCCATCAATGTCGACTGTGTGTGTGTGTGTGTGTGTGTGTGAGAGAGAGAGAGAGAAAGTTTGACTCTATGGTGGGAAAAAAGGTTCTGAATTGGAACTAAAATGATCATTTATCAATTACTGCATATGTGGCTGATATAAGTCATGATATGATATGTGACAGCATGTTCTTTATACACATTTTACACGAGTTTCACAGACTTTTTCAGGGAGTTTTTGTGTTTCCATTATAGTTAGACTCCATATTCTCTGGTGAGAGTATTTAAATAAATACTTCTCACCCAGAAATGCATTTTCTGACATTTATTTAGGAGTGAAATCAGGTTGATTGGGACACTTTTCCAAGTCATATCAATGGCAAAACGTGTCCCAATCACCATGAATTCACCCCTACCTGAAAGTATTTCTATTTTGGGTAGGTGAATTAACCCTTTAAACATAAAACAGATCTTCTGTAAAGATGATTGAATCAGAGGAAAATGAATCAGACGAGGAAAACAGGAATATCCAATAGATTTGTGCATCCTTAGAAATAAAACATGCTGAAAATGGTTCTTTTTTACACTTAAGCAAACAGTCAAGAACTTAATTTTACTAGCTGAAAACTTCAGACAATTCAGTGGCAAGACTTTTACATTAAATTTGGCATATATCTAGCCTGAGTAATGGCCATTGCCACGACCATAATGGATTGTTACTTTTTGTTTATTTTATGCACATGTATATCATACTTATAATGCCTGACTGTTTACCCCAAGAATGATAACTATAACTATGAGTGTCCACACCAACAAACGATAATATTCTGGTTTATTTCAAGTGTGTGATGCAGCTTTATCGTCTGTCGCTTTACATTCTCCAGCTCTTTAAAGTCAGATGAATGGCTGACAATGTTTGTATAGTTCATCGGTTGGAAAAAAGAGATTCCAATGATATAGTTACTCTTTGTTGTTATCGTTATAGTTGTGATGTGGACTTCAATAATCTATCAAAGTCCGCATGAAATCCCAATTGAAGTTTTTTGGCTTTTAGTATGAAAACAATGACAAAATTCACATTTAGAAGATATAAGCATTCAAAACTTACAGTCTCTCACTTCCGCCAATATGGATGATTCTGCCAATGATTTTGATGACATCACTCTACACTTCAACTTCTCATTAAATTTTCTGTCCAATCATATGCTCTCTAGAATCTGAAGCTCCGCCCCCTACATTATAAATATAAATATAAACGCTGAAGCTGCGGCTGCGGCTGAAATCAGTCACTTATTCACACATTTACTATTTTCTTCATGGTGAATGGCACATAGTGCACTATAGGGGATAGGGGATGATTCAGACAGTGTAAATATGCTTTCCATTGGGGCGAATGAAGTCTGGTTTCACGTTAGTGTCACGCTAACCGCCACAGCTCCGGTCCAGAGACACGATACACAGAGCGGATCATATGCGCGAGTCGGCACAGACCACAAAACTTATCGGACCCAATTGAATTCTGCACAGAATGTTTTATTTTAAAGCGATATGGAGGAGATTATGAGGAGAAATGGTTAGAGATTAGGAGGAAACTGCGGCTTTACCGAGCTCAACGGCTCTGGCCGAGCTGTGATATAAACTAAACGCTATTGGCTATTTTAAAAAGGGGAGGAGCTTCTCGATATTCCCCCGCCTTGTCTTCCTGTGTTTCAGAGGAAATTACGTCAACACTTCATTGGGCCATTGCTCAGCAGATTTCAGGCAAAATTCAGTCATTTCAATAGGAATCCGTGTGAATGCGAAATTCATTAATACTAAAAGATTTCGCTCATGTTCTGATTCAGTTTGAGAGCTCTGCTTTATGCATCGCTACAGTATTGACAATGCGCTATGGACCTTTTTAGCCCACAAAACAATTGCCAAAACAGTAATGAAATAGTTATGGCTATAGTCATCGACCTTGGTGGGAACGGGCTTTTAAAGTGCAATAAATACACTAATATGTTACATACAGTATAAATATGGTAGAGTGACAACAGATTTGATAATTAATGTTTTTTTAATATTGTTCCTGTTGACTGTAATGCTCATTTTAAACCTTCAGATCATCTTCTTGATTAGATTCTGCTGTAATGTGTTTGTGTGTGTAGGAGGATCTCACTGTATCAGCACAGACAGGAGTAATTATACACAACAGACAATCTGCAGAGAATGTGTGTGTGTGTGTGTGTGTGTGTGTTGGACTCGTTCCCTGTGTAAAGCATCTGTTTGAGACTCGTCTCAATGAGGAATGCGTTTAATACCCGATCAATACAGTTCATCTCTCTCTCTGTCCATTCATCCTTTCTTCAGCGGAGAGATCTGTCTGACGTTTGTGAGGTGATGTTGTTTGTGTCTGATCGCTGACCTCAGTTCTCTCCCATAAACCCCATGTGAGGAAGTTCAAAGAACTCATGTGATGTTTGTGGTCGAACTTGTGTCTGTGTGTGAGACTGACTGTCTCTTTGGCTGTGTAGGTGTGTGTGTTTTAAAGCTACAAATTAAGGGCAGATACATCCGGATTTATAGTTTTGTAGCTTTTGTGTGTTATGTGTTTTGTGATTTACAGTTCCTGGTCAACCTTTATGGGTGTGCAAAAGGAATAATGTCAAGTCGTGCTTTTCACAATACACATTGTTTTATAGCAGCTTTACAGAAAATCATGATGTTAATGTTTATATTTGATTGAACCCATTCATTTTAATTTTGTTATGAATGCATTTAAGTTGATTCAGCAATGTTAAATAATATTTTGACTTGAATAAAACCAGGTAATTTAGACAATTTTCCAGTGAAATTTATATTTTGTGGCGATACAAGCAATCAATCTGTTGATATATGCTGTATATAGTATTTACGTGAGTCTACTGTATAAATGCGGATAAATTTGTACATACTTGTATATCCAACTTTATATAAAGACCTGGTTAATAATATAGTTACTGCTACGAAATAGAAAAAACAGGAATTTGAGGCTTGCTATACAGCATATATTTAACTTTATGTTAGTGTTTTGTATGTATGTGAATCAAGTTGCATATAATACAACTTTATATACAGTATATCGCTAGGCGATAATATAGTTTACTGTACATTTTTCAACGGTATAACAATCAAGTTTAGATTTGCTATATAGTACATAGGTTAATGTGAGTGTACTGTATGCATCTGGGTAAGGTTTGATATACTTATAGAAGTTGTTTGATTTGTTATTTAATTTGAGTTAATCTAGAGTCAGCCAAGCATTACTGATGCAGATCATCTCGAAAAAGCCAAGTATCAGCTTGGCCAATATACATTTTTTGCATCAGTGCTGAACCTGTAAATGATGAATAATCATATCAGTTGTGCATTTTTGTGTATGTGCAGGTGAGAATGTGGAGGGTCTGTCGGAGGAGGACGTGATTTTGCTTCACTCCTGCAGACAGTGGACCACCGTCACTGCCCACAGTCTGGAGGAAGGTCACTATGTGATCGGACCTAAAATAGACATCCCACTACAGTATCAAGGTACCATGATATAACACACACTGGACTGTGCCGACATGTGTACTGACACTCAAGTAATGATTGTAATCAATTAGTGGTTGCTGCATCAGTTTAGCTAGTTCTGTGAACATGAATGATATTGGATATTGTGGAGTTTGTTGACTAGAGTTGTGCTATTACTTTTCAAAGTGACTTATTTGCTCCTGGCTGATGATAAAATGGACTAGAGAGATCAGAATATTATAAAATGCACCAAAAATGCACCACTCACATTTTTATCCAAAATCTAGTTCGTAAAAGTAGAGTTTTAAGCAAATAATTATATATCAGCGCACAAAACTGATTTCATTAGTATCCACTGAGAGTGTACAAGCTATTAAAACACTCAGGCCAGAGAGAAAGAGAGAGACAGAGAAAGGGAGATGATTGGTTGTTAACAGTATATTGATTGTTGTATTCTAGCACTTAACTTCACACATGGCCACTTAGATGTTACACACACACACACACACACACACACACACACACACACACACACACACACACACACACACACACACACACACACACACACACACACACACACACACACACACACACACACACACAGTCAGTCTCAATTCAATTCACAGTGTTTTATAGCAGTGAGTGTTTTTATACAATGTGGGCAAAGCGTTCAGGTGATACGGGAACAATAAATTAAGACAATCATTAAGATCATAAACTATTGTAAAGATGGTGAATTTTTTTCTGGACAATAAAGCCAAAAATGTCTTGATAATGATATAACCATCCTAAGATTACAACAAAGACAAAGAAGTCTAAATTCTTGAATGAAGTTATTTGATTCTATATAATTCTTTGATTCTGTATGATTCTGTAAGAAGTAGTAGTGAAGCTATTTTGTTTTAAATTATTTATACAATATATAATACTTATTAAATAATAATTTATACAAGTTCATATATATATATATATATATATATATATATACATAACATCCATCCATCCAAAAAATGTATTTCATTAGAATAGACGACTGCTTTATCAATGGCCGTCAATGGAGAAAGATGCTTTTTGCCCACAGAATGGTGTAGTTACGGCAGCCACCAGCAGGGGCAGATTTTTAAATCCATGACCCTTTGGTTAGCGCTCTCATTCATAAAGTCAAACTCATCATTACCTCATCCTGACGTCATTCCCATGAGAGCCCGGAGGAGCCCGTTTTTCTGAGCTTCCGGAATCGCAGACATTACTGCGCTGGACTTCCTCTCCTGGGACGCCCGTTACCTAATATACCCGCCACCCATACCATTAGGTCAGGTGACCAATGAGATCATCTGTTGGGGTTTCCGGAGGCAGTAAGATGCTGAGAGGGATGGATGAGGTCATTCGTGTCTCGGTGGCTGGGTCTAACGTCTCTCAGATAGACAGATAGAGTGCTAATAAGGAAGATGGAATTACAGAAGGATGATTTTTTACACAGCTGAGAGATGCAGAAGATGAGACCATGTTGATATTTTAGATTTGCATGTGATTTTGATGATGCAGAAGAGAGTTGTTATCGATGAATCTCAAAACGGCAGATCTGCAGAATATAGACACATTATATTTGTGTTTTTCTGACCTAGCTACTGTAGGGACTCCAAATAATAATGTCATTCATTTTATTCATGGAGAAATTGTTTTATAAGGATAACATAAACTTATAACAATAAACATATTTTGTTTACACTCTATGAAGAAAATGGACGAAAAAGAATACTTTGAAAACCAAGGCAGCTGGAAAAGTGGGCAATTACTGATCAGTTTTGCACTCTATAAAAAAATGTATTTGTATTTATGTCTTAGATATACATTTGGGGACAAACTTCTGCAGATTGCCTTCTTAAAGGGTTAGTTCACCCAAAATTTTTAATTCTAACATTAATTACTCACCTTCATGTCGTTCCAAACCCATAAGACTTTCGTTCATCTTCAGGAACACAAATGAAGATCTTTCTGATGAAATCTGAGAGCTTTCTGTCCCTCCATTGACAGCTACGCAACTACCACTTTGACACTTCAAAAAGTTCATAAAGAGATTGTAAAACTAATCCATATGAATTCAGCGGATTAGTCCAAATTTTCTGAAGAGACTCGATCGCTTTATTTGATGAACAGATTTATTTGATTCTTTTATTCTTTTATTCGTAACACGAGAATGAACCTCATTGGTTCTTGCATGTCAAGCGAACATGCTCGAGCTTACACTTACCACAACTGATGTGTGAGTTGATGAATGTTTATACAGGGCTCGGCAATAAGGACTGCCCGATGACCCAGTGTGAACGTTTCTCTGGACAGTTGATGCAACTTGTCACTTGCTCAGTCGGGTCAGTGCTGCATCAGGAAAGTTTATTATTTGCACGTGTTTTTAAGCCTTGCCAATTTAAATATTCAAGCGCAAGAAGACGTGATAGAGAACTCAATTCAATAGTGTGAGAAGTTTTGTGTGCGCACACATCCGAAGCGTGCGCCCAGAAAGCTGCTTCTCAGACAGCGTGCAAATGCTGAATTGAGCTCTCGTTCACTTCTTCTTGGACTTGAATGGACATATTCACACAGAATTACATAAATCCAGTCTCTGCAAGTATCCTAGTAAACATAGTCTGTTATGTCTTATGTAACATAAACATTTGAGAAATAAAACGCATGTGTAACAGTATGTTGGATCAGTGCATCTCTTAAAGTGACAGCAGCCTAATAAACCTACTGCTGTTTTTGTTATAATGTTAATCAAACAACAAAGGACAAAGAAAAAAAAATATGCCAATAGAAAAATTCTAAGTGTTGAGTCCAGTATATTTGTGAATAAAAGCTTAAATACAATTTGTTCAACATATAAAGCGATCGAGTCTCTTCAGAAAATTTGGACTAAACCGCTCAATTCATATGGATAGTTTTACGATCTCTTTATGAACCTTTTGAAGCGTCAAAGTGGTTTCTAAGTGGTTTCTGGTTGCAAAGTTTCTATGGAGGGAGAGAAAGCTCTCAGATTTCATCAAAAACATCTTTATCAAAAACATCTTCATTTGTGTTCCGAAGATGAATGAAAGTCTTACGGGTTTAAAATGACATTAAGGTGAGAAAGTAATGACAGAATTTTCATTTTTGCGTGAACTATTGCGTGAAAGATTAGACTAATATATAGTAGATATTAATAAAGAAGAAAATATGAGAGGTGCTTGACCAATCAGAACTCACAATTATGACGCTAGAGTGATGTGAGTGGTTGCTAGGGTTATGTCAAGTCAAGTCAAGTATATTTGTATAGCGCTTTTCACAATACAGATTGTATCAAAGCAGCTTCACAGTATTAAATTAAAATAATACAACAAGGTTTGTTTCTAGTGGAATTTATTGATTGATAAAATTAAATTAAATATCCCCAAAATATCCCCAACTGAGCAAGCCAAAGGCAACAGTGGCAAGGAACCGAAAAACTCCATCAAGTGATCTAATGGTGTCCTAAAACTCCATCAGGTGACCTAATGGAGAAAAAAAAACCTTGGGAGAACCCAGGCTCAGTCGGGGGCCAGTTCTCCTCTGGCATTTATGAGCTAGAGGCCGGATTGTAGTTTGAACTGTAGGATTATATGAATGCCTGGCTGAAGAAATGCGACTTTAATCTAGTTTTAAACTGGGAGAGCGAGTCTGAGCAACGAACAGTATCAGGAAGACTATTCCAGAGTTTTGGAGCTAAATGTGAAAATGCTCTCCCTCCTTTGGTGGTTCTGGATATCCGAGGTATGACCAAAAGCCTTGAATTTAGTGATCTTAAAGAGCGCGATGGATTATTGGGCGATAGAAGATCCGTTAAATAGACTGGAGCTAAGCCGTATGTGTGTTATGTAGTTGCTAAGGTGTTACTAGGTGGAACACGCTCCCAAGTCTATGTGATATTCAGGTCCATATACATCCTATAGATTTGTAAATCCAGTATTTTGTTTTATCATTAATTGTATTTTTTTCTCAACATTTTTTTTTCATTGTCTGTCAGTTGAAAGTAGGTAAATCACTTCATAACAGCACATCTCTCCTCAACAAGACACATGATTTGAGGAATCATTCATGTCCGTAGCACAAACGCTGCAGTTTAATACACAAGAAGTCTCTGTTTAGATTTCTATGTAAAAGTGAGTGCAAAATAATGGGTGTTTGAGTGCTAATGAAATGTGATTGGTGTATTTAAATTTATGCTTGCTGTGATTGGTTGAAGGTGCTCCAAACGATGTTTGCAACAGTTATAATTTTAGTGGCTTTAGTGGAAGAGATTTATTTTGTACAAATGCATCCAGAACAGAAAATAAATAGTGAAACTTCAGAAGAGAAAGAAACCCTTTCAGCTCCGAGTGTCGTATAGAACTGCAGAAAGAAAAGCTGTTGCCAGGAGACAAAAAGACAAAGAGAGATACGCTTTATTGGTGTGTGTGAGAAAATGACCTATAAGATCACATACACACTTAAATGCGGACATACCATAGACTTCTGTTGTTAATTACATAAAGCAAATTGTTATCTTGAGAGACTAAACTCGATAACCCAATATAAACTCTATATTTTTATAAATAAAAACCTGTATGAACTTATTTTCTATCTTCCAGGATGTCATCAGAGGGCGGTTTAGTTCGATTTAGCTCATTTCAGGGGGAAATTTTGTACAACTATTTCTTCATTTCTGTCTTTGACTCTTTTTGTTCTGTCCTCAGGAAAGTTTAAGTTATTGGATCAGGATCGGGATGTCCGTGAGCCGGTTCAGTATTTTGGAAGCGTGGAGGAAATCGCAGGAATCTTTCCTGATCGCGTGTTTGTCATGGAGCCCATCACGTTCAGCGTTAAGGTAATGACTGCATCTCAGCAATACCTAACATTAATCTGTCAGTAGTGTAGTTATTGTTAGCTATAACTATTCAAAAATTACTAAAGCTAAATCTGAAATTAAAGTTAATAAATATTAAAAACATACAAAACTATTACTAATTACAAATTACAAACATACTAGTTATGTAATACATTGTCCAACAAGTAGTGATTTAACATGGCAAAACACTGCATGTTTTTTCACATTGTATTACGCATACTACTTTATAATCGACTTTTCATTGTAAAGTCTAAATAATTCCGATTGTTTTGACAGTTTCACATTAAATAAGTTCAAAAGAAATGATTCACTGATTCATTTAGTGTTCATTTAATGTTTTTGAGCCATGATTTGAGTCTGATTAAATGATCAATTATATACTGTTACAGTTACGTATCGTCACTGTCAGGCAGAAACCTCCATATTTCATCATTTTTTTATTTCTTTTCATGAATCATTATTATTGGTCAGAAAATTATGAAAAATAATTCAGTGCCTATAATTTACTCACCCTCAAGCTATCCTGGGTGTATATGACTTCTTTCAGCCAAAAACAATCAGAATTATATTAAAAAATATATCCTGGTTCTTCCAAGCTTTATAATGGGAATGAATGGTACGTGAGATTTTTAAGCCCAAAAAAGCGCATCCATCCATCATAAAAGTAACCCATACGACTCCAGTGGGTTAATAAAGGCCTTCTGAAGCACAGTGATGTGTTTTTGTCCGAAAAACATCCATATTTATAACTTTATAAACTATAATGACTGGTTTCCGGTAACGGCCGTACGCGAGTTCCGGCAGAAGAGTGACCTCTGACCCGACGCATGACGTAGGATGTAGGAGTAGCGTAATCTTAGGTGAGAGTTTGATCTCTCGTGGTTCAAACAAACAGGGCTGGCCAACAAACTCAAACTCCTCCCACATTTCTCTTTAAAAATTCTCATTTTAGACTTCGGTGTTTTGTTTTGCTCTGCGCCTCCGCATTCATCAATACAGGTCAGAGGTCAATCTTCCACCGGAACTCGAATTTTAGGCTTGACTGTAGTTTAACTGCTGTAAATTATAAGTAGCTTGTAGCTTAAAGGGATATT
This sequence comes from Leuciscus leuciscus, assembly GCF_965113295.1. Lineage (NCBI taxonomy): Eukaryota > Metazoa > Chordata > Actinopteri > Cypriniformes > Leuciscidae > Leuciscus > Leuciscus leuciscus. Next base: position 5,859,803 of record NC_138743.1, read on the forward strand.
TCACCGCTGGAAAGATGAATGTGTATTTAAACTGGGTCATTTATGTAGTAGAAATGTGAAATTATTTTAGAAGTTGGTGCCTTCTAGACTGAGAAAAGCCAGAAAATGTATTTTTGGCTCATGTGGATGAAAGACAAGAACTCCCAGAATGCACTTGCTTAGCTGCCCTACTGGCCACTCCCAAGCCACGCCCACCGGTTACAGAGGGCAGTATCGGAAGAAATTATATAACTAGGCTACTAGTTGACTCGAAACTGAAAAGACGCCGTTTTATCGGCATATAAATGACGATTTTTGCGTCATCAGAGGTTTTTTTCCAGACAAACAATACAGAAATCTCTCGTCTCAGGGGGACATGAGGGGGGAGGCACGGTCGTTTCTACTGATACAAAGCTTAATGCTAATCGGTGAAGTATCCCTTTAACAAATTAGGTTCATACTTTACAACATAAGTCATTGTTTTTTTGTGTTAAATGCTAATACGTTTGTCTCTTCTTTTTTTTCTCTCTGCAGGTGGTTTCTGGGGAGTTTACGGAGGATAGCGAGTTATATAATTTCTCTCTTCAGACTGGTGATGAATTGACTCTCATGGGCCAAGCAGAACTGCTCTGCGTCCAATCGACTCGCGAGAAATCCCGCCTGACGACGCTGCTACGGCGACTGGGCAAAGCAAGCGGAGCTTTGGGACGTCCCGCCCGCACGAAGATGCCTTGTTTGATATGCATGAACCATCGGACCAACGAGAGCGTCAGTTTGCCGTTCCAGTGTCGCGGGCGGTTCTGCACGCGCTCGCCGCAGGAGCTGCAGATGCAGGGAGGCGAACACACCGTGCGTAGCATCATCGAGCGCGTGCGTTTGCCTGTGAACGTATCCGTGCCCTCGCGACCTCCTCGCAACCTGTACGACCTTCATGCGATCCGCGAGGGTCATCGATATAAACTCCTCAGCATCATCAGCAAAACTGTCGTTCTCTGCTGTATACTTCGCAAAGAGGAAGTGACACCGTCTCACTTCCTTTTATTAACGGACATGCCGTGCTTCACTCTGCCGGAGGGGCTTTTGCGCGGAGACGCTTCCTACCAGCAGGTGGTGCTGCAGTGTGCGCTGCGTTGCCAAGAGAGCTTCGACCCAGACGACTACTCGCGCGCCGTGCGCGAAGTCAAGACGGATTTCTCCGAGGAGTGTCTCAGTCCGCGGCGGATTCGGGTGTGCGTTCAAGGCTACGGGCGAGACGAGTTGGGGACGTCCCTGCAGAGACTGTCTCTGTGTGTGTACGGAGGTGGAGCGGTCACACACACACACACAATCTCACACGGCTGCAGAGACTCGCTGGTCGACTCGCACACGCTGCCCTCTAGTGACGGCGACGGAGAGGAACGAGAATACGTCACACCCGATTGGTCGACTGAGACGCAGGAGATTCCATACGAGGAGCTCTGGACCAATCAGAGTTCTGGGAGCTTTGGCTTGGCATCTGAGAGCGCGGTGAAGGCGGAGCATAACCTCATATCCTTTCACTCCACTACCACGTCATTGGAGGGAACGGTGGGCTCCACCCACGTCGCCATGGTGCAGATGGAAGCAGGAAGAGTATCGACTCCACCCCCAGTCCCACCCAAATCAGAAGCTGTAAGCAGTTATTTTCCATAGATTTTCTAATAAAATTCTGAGTTTTTGCCTCATTGTTTTTTCGTAAAAAAAAAAATATCTGGGCCATATTTTAGCCATAAAGTTAAAGGAAAAATCTGAACTTATATTATATTAAATTATTTTCATGACTATTAACCATGTTTTCCACCCAAATTCAAATTTTTTGGTAATTTTCATTATTTTCTGTGGTGATTCTCATTAGATTTCCATTACAAAAAAAATCTAAGTTGCTGTGTTGGGTATCTTGAAGATACTCAAACTAACAGATCAATGTTTTGATAGTGTCACAGTGTTTACACTTTTGGGGGGGGGGGGAGTCAACCTTCAATATATACACATACACACACACATATTGATGAGCCAAGACATTATGACCAGCCACAGGTGAAGTGAATATCATTGATCATCTACTAACAAGGCCATTGAGCGACTTTGACAAGAGCCAAATTGTTATGACTGGGTCAGAGTATCTCTGAAACGCCGAGGCTTGTGTGTCGCTCTCGGTCAGCTGTGCTGAGAATTGACCAACAGTGTCCGAGGAGGAACAAACCACAAACCGGCAACAGGGTCTCATCAATGCACGAGGGCAATGAAGGTTATCCCGTCTGATCCGAGCCAACAGAAGGTCTATGAGGCACAAGTCACACAATATTTTAATGATTGTAATGAGGAATGTGTCACAACACACAGTGTGTATGGAGCAGCTGTAGACCAATCAGATATCTATGATGACCCCTGTCCACTGTTGAAAGTGGTTACAATGGGCACGTGAGCCTCGAAACTGGACCTCGGAACAGCAGTGGAAAACGGTCCTCTGGGGAAGTGATGCACCAGGATGGACTGTGGGACGATGACAAGCCGCGTGATTTTTCCCCCCAAACCAGTTCAGCGGAAATCCCACCCTGCAGCTAATGCTCAATGGTTGAGGTTACAGTGACGGGTAGGTTTAGGGATCAGTGTTTGGTGTAGGCAATCAGTACAGTGATTGACATGACCAATGAAATCTTTAGAATCGGCTGCTGGGCGGGATTTCCACTGAACTGGAAATCCCAGTTGTGTGACACTCTGGTCAATGTTCTGCTGGGAAACCCTGAGTCCGGTCATTCATGTGGACGTTTATTTGACTAGTCACCTTCCTAAACACTGTTGCAGACCAGATACACCCCTTCATGACAATGGTGTTCCCTGGTGGAAGCACTGCCACACATTGTTCAGGAATGGTTTGAGGAACATAATGAAGAGTTCAATGTGTTCCTCTGGCCTCCAAATTCCCCAGATCTGTGGGACGTGCCGGACCAACACTCCACCTCAAACCACAGGACTTGAAAGATCTGCTGACGTCTCAGTGCCAGAGACCACAGGACACCTTCAGCCTCTTGTAGAGTTCATGCCTGGGTGGGATGGAGCAGTTTAGGTAGCACATGGAGGACCAACAGCGTATTAGGCAGGTGGTCATAATGTTTTGGCTCATCGGTGTATATGGCAGTACAATAATGTTAATTCGATTTTGTTTGCATTAAAATTATAATTTTTGGGGAAATGTATGTATTTGTTATGGAAAATAATGGCACTTCAATAAAATCTTAATGGTTCTAAAAGAGGCTTACTTTTCTGTAAGTATAATGTAAACATTTTTTATATATATTTTTTTAAGTATAATGATATTTAATAATATTGTATAACAAAATACATAAAAGTCCTTCTTTGTTTCTATAGATTTTGAGGTATATTTGAAATATTCTGGACATGTTCTCGACCAGTTTTGTGAGAATCACTCCTTTTAGACATTTTCCTCGTGTTATTGTGCTTCTGACCCTGAGCTCAGCTCTACTGTAGTTCACTTACCCTCTTTATTCCCATGAGAGTACTTGTCTTCCTCTGTTCTTTTTGCCACAGGCCCACATGCAAACTCACACATACAGACACACACAGACACACACACACACACACACACACACACACACACACACACACACACACACACACACACACACACACACACACACACACACACACACACACACACACACACACACACAAACACACAGAATCATATGTGCATTATATACAGTATCACACAGCACTGCTGCCCCAGACTAAATTATTGATACTATTGCTTTTAAAGACTGAATAATGAGCATGCGTTTACCGGAACACAGCACACACACATAATCACACATCATCTCAGTCAATGTCTTTTATATAATGTTAATATGAGGAGCTACTTGAATATTTTGAACACTTCATGAAAATACTAATAATGCAGGTGGTAAAGTAGTTTTTAATGTAGCAACTTTTTCTGATAAAATGACTGACACTTTACTCAGAGAAACAAACATCTCGTAGAGCCGGAATTAAAGTCTTTTTGACTCTGTTGACTGAAATTACAGCCTTTTCCTTTTCCTCTCTCTCTTTCTCCCACACACACAGAGGGTTCAGTTCTGGCCTGTAATTTAGCTTCTCAAACAACACACACACACACACACACACACACACACACACACACACACACACACACACACACACACACACACACACACACACACACACACACACACACACACACACACACACACACACACACTGTCCCTGGTGTATTTGTGGAGGAAATGAACTGTATCCCAGAATCCTAGAGTTGTTTCTCCCAGAAGAGGAAATTTAGACAGCGATAAATATTAAAATGTTTATCATCATCATAATGATCAAGGCAATATTTCTATATTGACTGTAATTAAAAAAAAATAAACACATGCAGAAATCATTTGTTTGATCATATTGTACTGTATATTGTTTAGAGTTATTAAATAAGAAGCACATAATAAAGTTTTGTGGATACCAGATTTAAATAGATTCAGAAATACCAATTTGATTATTAAAATATGGTTACAATGATATTAAAATCATTAGCACAGTTTCCATTATAAGAATACGTTTAGTCTGTTCAGCGATTTACACATCCGCCACAATTATGTATTTGAATGATCTTAATATCTTGCAATTATATCATGCAAATCATTTTATTGACAGCCTGAGATGAATTGATACTTGATATTAATATCTGTTTTAGTGATCATAGTTTGAATTTACATTATATTATTTTAATATAAGATTTTTGCCTTTTTATAATGAGACTCAGTGTTTGTAAATAAACTAACAGTGTTCTGTATTTAGTTTTCAATTTAGTATTTAGTATTTATTATCCAGTATTCATTGTTTCATTTATTCCATATTCTGCGTTTAATATTCATTTGTTCACTTTTCAGTATGTGTTCAATATTAATGACATGAGAAAATGGTGTTTTACTTTCTTCTGAAAGTGACATTTTCTTGAGTTGTGAGGAAAACAAGAGCAAGCCTGTGTAATACAGGAGATGTCACTCACTATCTAGTGTGACATAGTTATAGTTCTTTTCCATTTCTTCTCTCTCTAGGTGAAAGAGGAGTGTCGTTTTTTAAATGCTCCTCCCGTTCCGCCCCGCTGTGCTAAAGGCCCCGTCCCGAGCCCTCCAGTCCCCACACGCTTCCCTAAAGCTCCAGCCTCACAGACGCTCAACCCAAACCACTCATTTTATTCCTCTGGACTGCAGGAGAGGTACAAATCACATACACAGAAAGATCTACTTATTCAAAGACTTAAAGGGTTAGTTCTTTCAAGACTTTCATTCATCTTCAGAACACAAAAGAAGATCTTTTTGATGAAATCTGAGAGTTTTCTGTCCCTCCATTGACAGTTACACAACTACCACTGTGACGCTTTAAAAAGTTCATGAAGAGATTATAAAACCAATCCATATGAATTGAGCCGTTCAGTCCAAATTTTCTGAAGAGATCCTCAATCGCTTTATATGATGAACAGATTTAATTTAGCTCGAACGAAAATGCTTGATGCGTGAGAACAAACCTCTTGCAGAAGTTAAAGTGTGCTGCGTAACACGAGAATGAACCTCATTGGTTCTCGCACGTCAAACAGGTTTCGATTGAGCTTCTGTTTATGTTCGCTGATCAATGTTTATATGTGAATAAAAGCCCAAATTCAATCTGTTCATTAAATAAAGCGATTGAGGCTCTTCAGAAAATTTGGACTAAACCGCTCAATTCATATGGATTAGTTTTACGATCTCTTTATGAACTTTTTGAAGCGTCAAAGTGGTAGTTGCGTATCTGTCAATGGAGGGACAGAAAGCTCTCAGATTTCATTAAAAAGATCTTCATTTGTGTCTCGAAGATGAAGTCTTAGAGGTTTGGAATGACATGAGGGTGAGTAATTAATAACAGAATTTTCATTTTTAGGTGAACTATCCCTTTAAGATATACCAAGACAGTGCAGTCATATTGTTATGAATGATAGAAAGTGCAACGTGAAATTTGGCAGAATAAGTCCCCGCCTTCTAAATAAAAGAGCCAGTCGTGTCATTTCTATTGGCTAGTCCACCAATATGCAAATTTAAGCATAAGAAATAACATTTATGGGATGGTTCATATCAGATTTTGTTGCTGATTTGAAATATGTTATTGAAATGTGAGCGTGGCAAGCAGTTTTTGAGATTTCAGGAATGCCTCATTCAAGTGCTGTAGAAATGACTTGGTCTCGGATGCCCAAAATAGCTGCCACAAAGGCACTGCAAATATGGCCATTGATTTTCTTGAAAGGAATTATTGCAAATGGAAGTATTGTGGTGTGGTGTACTCTTAGAGGGGTTTAAATAGAGACGTTATAAGTACTGGAAATAAGTAGGAATGGGAATCAAGGGGAAGTTAATAATGCCATTAATAATTCTTTTAGTACTTTTGAGGAAATATTTCCCTTCGGAAGCACTGATAATTGATCCTAACTATATCAAATGCTATTAAATAAAACCATAAGGAGTAAAAATGTTTTTTTTTTTTTTTTTACTTTATTTATTATGAGAAGTTGCAAAAAAGGCTTGCACACTAAGATGGACAAAAAAAAATCAAATGCGAGATAAAAACTACAGCTTTAATGAGGAACAGCAAATGTTTTGGTCAAAACATGATCTTGCATTTACTTTCTTGTTGTCTTTTTTTCACTATTTTAAGCCCTATTTAGACGGGACTAGTTTTCCAGGGGGACGTTAGAGAAATTCGTGTTTCACAGATGTACTTGACGTTTTAATCCCGCCTGAATTTGCCAAGTCTGTGTTTTTTTCACACAACTTAAAAAAAGGCAAATTACCTATTGTTTTTCAGCAAACTCAACAGTCCCTAGAGAGATCTAATCCTGTCCGAATGCAAACGTTGTATTATCCTAACGCTTCTCCTCGAGTGTCTTCTGGCCTACATGAGCTACCGTTTGCACACCAAGCTTCGGCATGCTTTCATTTAGTTTCAATATGGATGGTATCCGATGAAAAAATAACATTATAAAATTAATAAATAGAGCATAGACACAAGTCTGTCCATTTTAAAATCAGTGTCAGGTAAGAGTAAGACACTTGTCTAGATTTCTCTGCTCACTTATGCAAGTTTATAATAAACAGCCACTGCTATTCATGGGTTTCATCAGGTCCCTTTCCACAGGTGTATTAATCAAGCACAATGCAGTCTGCATTCATAATCTAGGTGCTTGATTTTATACACCTGTGGAAAGGGACCTGATGAAACCCATGAATAAACTTTACTTAAATAGGGTTATTCTAATGAGTTAAAATTATATCAACAAATGATAAATTAAAAGACATATACTGTAAAAGCACAGCAGATGACCTTCTGTTACGCCCACATCTAGAAAACACACACTCCCACATCTGTAAAATTAGGTCACTTGATGGAGTTTTTCGGTTCCTTGCCACTGTTGCCTTTGGCTTGCTCAGTTGGGGATATTTTGGGGATATTTAATCTAATTTTATCAATCAATAAATTCCTCTTGAAACAAACTTTGTTGTATTATTTTAATTTAATACTGTGAAGCTGCTTTGATACAATCTGTATTGTGAAAAGCGCTATACAAATAAACTTGACTTGACTTGACTTGATAAACACAGAGATGTGAGTCCCGTCTGAATCGCTACATTACATCACAAACGTTGAGTGATAAGTATTATAACTCAAACGTTGTTTAGAAAACTAGTCCTGTCCGAATAGGGCTTAAGTGTTTAATTAAGTATCTTGCAACTTCTCACCTCTTTGGATTAGACTTATACTTTTTTAGGCATGGTGAGTTTTTGGTGATTTCTTTTTTTATCACTACACAACTCTCTCTCTCTCTCTCTCTCCATCAGTTCTGCTCCTCGTAGCGGCAGCAGCTCTCCATCGCCGGACTCTTACTCTCTGTACTGTTACCCATGCACCTGGGCCGACTGTGTGACCTCTGACCCCTGCGTAAGCCCTGATCCCGCCCAGCCCGCGCAGGCCTGTTGGTCCCACCCTCGAGGAGGCGGAGCCTACACCTCCAACGTCCTCAATACACCTCTACTCAGCACTGACTCCGCCCAAAAGAACTACTCCACCTGTCCCAGACCGCGTCCGGTGGCGCAGAACCGCTTCGCACCGTTCGGTGCCCTAAACCCCTTTGCCAACCCGGGACACGCCCACGCCTCCTCCGACTGGCTCACCACTGGTAGGAACTCTCCCACTCTGATACCCGACCTCATTAGCTCCACCCCCAAGGAGCCTCAAACCAATCAGGGAGCTTCAGAATGCAGTCCCGAAGCTCCGCCCAGACCAGTCAAGAATTCAGAAGAGGACATGGTCACCGTGGACCCCGCCTCCGGATCCGTTACCATGACGAGGGGGGCAGAGGGCGGGGCTGGGTCGTCATGGCGACCCCCCTCGGAGCTCTGCTGGCTCTCGGTGGAGGAGGTTTCGTCCAGTCTGAGGTTTATCGGCCTTTCGGACGACGTGATTGGTCTGTTCAGCCGAGAGAGGATCGACGGCTCTATTTTCACTCAGCTGACAGAGGAAATCCTGTCGGAGGACTTTAACCTCACCAAACTACAGGTCAAAAAAATCATGCAGTTCATCAAGGGATGGAGACCCAAGATATGAGGGCAGCATCCTCGCGAACTTATAGATGTTTTTATTAGAGACACAAAATTACTCCAGCCACAATGAGTGCTTCTACTCGGACAGTTTCAGATGTTTTATAAGTGTGTGTGTGTGTGTGTGTGTGTGCGTGTGTCTGAAATACACCTCTCTAATCGAAGGACTGACAGATTGTGACTAATATATTATGGAGCACTATTCAATGTTTTTATTTTTGGGGATGGGGTGATTTTGTGTACCTTCAGTGGACAGTCAGAGCTCATCTTGTGGCCGTTCTGCTGTATTTCAAGGGTTTTAATGACTGTGTTTTGACCTCTTTTGTCTGTTTTCTAATAATCTGACATGATTGTCAGTTGGATCTGGGTGAATCTCACAGAACCTGTCGGGATCATGTCCAGGTCATTTTTCACCCCAAAATCTAAAATAAATAAATTGTCATTGTTAGAATGTATGAAAATCTCATTCTTGTTATTGTAATGTGGAAAAATGTTTAAATAATTTAAAGTCATGACACCTTATTTTATAGCTCTTAATACAATACAGATCGTTTCAAAGCAGCTTCACAGTAATAAACAGGAAAATAACAGAATCAGTGATGCAAACTTCATCAGGTATGAAGAACCAGTTCAAATATTGCAGTATTGCAGCTGTAAAAAGACAATAGTTTCATTATTCAGCTCAAGTAAGTTCAGTGTTGATTCAGTTCAGTTCAAAAACTGTTAAGTTTATCAATTATAAAATGAGTTCAATTCAGCTATAAGCAGCTCTACAACAGCGAACAGTGTTTATTCAGCTCAAGCTAGTTCAGTGTTGACTCTTCAGTTCAATAAGTGTCGATAACAATATAAGTAAAATCATTTATACTGTTTTTGTATTACAGTATTTTTTTTTAATAATACAAAATTTTATGATAATCATTGAGAATAATTAGAATGGCACAAAACTCAAAAGTAAAACTTCTGATGACCTAATTTAAAAAGAATTGAGGGGAAAATGTTTTTGACAGGTTTGATAAGATTCACCCACTTAGGACACAATTTTCTTCATTCCATCTGCTCTCATACTGAGCTCATGTCATGCACACGGGAAACTAGCTTTTTAGAGACTTAAAGAGTTCAGTTCGTGATGTACACACTAATAAGAGCAGTGTGAGTTTACAGTCTAAAGAACACACTGTAATTAGGTGACTGTAATTAAGAGCTTACTAATCACAGCCCACACTGATAGAGGATGTGTGTGTGAGGTGAGTCAGAGCTGCTGAAATGAGAAGGTTTTAGCCTTATCTCACTGTTTTTTTTTTAAATGTTTGATCAGCATTTCAGAAATGTTTATTTAACAGATTTCCCCCTTTTGTAGATGCATGTGTACTTTGAATAATATTTAACAGCGGTAGTGTTTCATTTGTACTGTAATTTCATCATGTATGATTTAATCCTGCTGGATCAACTACAGAAAAGAATAAATCAATAGTGCTCACTTGAACAAAGTAAATCCTTGATGTACTTGTATCGTATAGGCTATATGTTCTGAATGCAATACTAGCTTTTTTGCTTAGTGTACTGCATACCTTAAGTGTTTGAAATTGGAACTATTTTCGAACAGACAATTACGGAAGCTTGTTTCTGCCACAGAACAAAAAAAAATGTAAAAAGGCAATTGTGACTTTTAATCTCACAATTCTGACTTTTTTCTCAGCTTTGTATTAAGTCAGAATTGAAATTGAAAGGAATTGAAAAAGTCTGTCAGAATTGCTTGTAGTCAGACTTGTGAGAACTTGTTGAGAACTTGTAACTAGTAAAAATGGTCTTTTTTCCCCTCAGAATTGGACAATAACTCGCAATTGCGACTTTAGGCCTATATCTCAATTCCGAAAAATAAATAAATCTGAATTCCGAGTTATAAAGTCAGAATTGCTAAATTGACCGTTCGCAAAGACCCGCCCCCTTTAGTTACTGTTGCTATGTCCGACAAGCCATGCCGCTCTCACGCCACACCATGTTCTCACTGAAAATGCAAAGAGGACACTGACAACACACTGAGACAGGACAGACCCAGAGCCATAGAGAGAGAGAGTTGCGACACTCTTTGATGTCGCCGCTATGGCTGTCACGTGGTTCATGTAAGCCCCAATAGTTCCAAAACGTACGCTGGCTGTCATGTTCTTCTATGGGACAGACAGCAGCGATTGCATTATTGAACGGTAAATATAAAATAAAACACACACCCAAGTACTTTTTCAGCTGTTATTGCATTATTGCATTTTGTTAATGTCAGTTTTGCATTTGGAGATAAGTTTTAAGCTATATTTTTGGAGGGAAAAGCTTAGTGTTCATGTTCGCATGGGTAGTAGCACTGGCTTTAGCGGCTCTAACTTAACTTTTCCATATCATTCATCTGATGATGGACGTCTCATGATATTTATTTTAGCACAACTGGGCTGTATTAGGCTATTGATTCCCGTGATTTTGCTTATAAATTTAGATTCAGCCATTAGCCTACCTTCGTGATCACGCAAAGAGGTCTGCCGTGGCGGTCCGTTCAGAATTCGCTTAGAAGCTAGCTCACTTCTTCTGATGAAAGTGGCCACCCCCAGGACCACAACGTGAAACATGATCATGTTAAGACTAAGAATATTATTTTAAGATTAAGGCCATACACATTATCAAAACTATAACAGATTAAAAACGAATTTAAGCATGGCTGATACAAATGAAGGTTTTCAAATAAAATATTTTTTATTAAACAATGACAGACAACAAAAATGTGTGCTTGTGTGTGTGAACAAGAAAAACAAAAACCAGGGGCAGGTGATCCATGAAACAGACAGGACTGGTGATGGCCATAACAATCCTAAAGGTCCAGCATTGTTCTCACAAGCCGCTTCACTCAAGACAATAATAACATAATGAAAAGTTAGTATATCCCAAAAAATTTAATTAAATAAAAGTTGCTATAAAGGTGGTAGCGATTCATTACCGAACTCTTAGCTGACGAAGTCGCGCTAGCTAACTAACGTTAGCTAGCAGGCAGTGCTTGAAAATTGGTTGAAACAACCAACATAAAATATAAATAATTACGCTGTGCATGTACAAATGAAGACCAGTATAAGCATCGCAAAGGGCCTCTGATACAATATAGACAGTTGACAATTCAAAAGAGGTCGATATTTCGGCAACTTAACTCTGGAACAACTCGACGCGCAGCAATGTAAGTGAATGGTGTCCAACGCCCAAATGACAGTGTTTGGAACTATTCCGATCTTCATATCCCGGAAGTAGGCGGTTAAAAGCGCCGCCATTATTTACAACGGAGGTCTATGGGAGTGTCGCAACTCTCTCTCTCTATGACTCTGGACAGACCAGGTTACTTTTGATATGAAACAAAGTCTCAACTTTCAAATTTGGTCTTTTTTTAAAAGAAATTTAAACAATAAATACCTAATGTGTCCTGACAGATGGCTGTGGCGCCTCAGTTAAAGCTCCTCGTGAACAGATCATCTCTTCCTTCTAGTTAATTTATAGCATCAAATAAACATGAATGAACATAAGAAGGAATGTGGTTTTAACCGCGGAAAGACCATATACTGTCTATGGGAAAGACGTCAGTGCACTCAATTTTTCACTACTAACTCTCCTGACTGATTTGTCGGACAAAAATGGCGGATTATGATTGGTCAGATCGCCTGTCAATCAAACTCCCTGCGAAGGGGCGAGGGGAAAAAGTCAGAATAGCGAGATATAAACTCGCAATTGTGAGATAAAAAGTCACAATTAATTTTGGGAACAATTTTATTTATTTTGGTAGGATTTTTCTATTAATTTACGACTATATATTGACCCATCCCAGTCAAAAGTAAAATAGCTGACAAAGCTAACATTTAAATATGAATTCATATGCCCACATAATTATATCCCTAGCTTAGTGAGCGATGTGCATTTGTTTCTTCGCTGTACAGATATTGCGGTTGATTTATAGTGATGTCAGAAACAGACGAAAATCTTACTCATCTCGAAGACGTGAGCGGTGTTTATTCTTGCTAACGCCTACAACTTGCTGGGCTTGTCAGTGTCAAATAGACGCAAATGCCCACTAATTTGGAGTTACCGCCAATTGGATGTAAATTATTTGTTTAAACGTTTTAAATAGAATATAACTCAAAATACATTTATTCAATTGATGAATCCCCTAACATGCTCTGGGGCCCAACACTATGAAAATACCTGTACTACAGTCTACAGTATATACTTTGAATCAGTTTACACATACTGTATTTCGAACATATCAATGTGAGTACATATGAATACATTCTTTACTCTTTCAATTAGTTTTTCTTTACATACAGTAAAATATAGGTCGGGTGTGAGAAGAAGTAGATGCTTCCAGTCAAAATTCAAGTTTATTTTAGCAGAATTATATGCAAACATACAAACTACTATGCTATACAAAAATACAACAAATAATAACTGTGCAAAATTCCCTCTCCAGCTCAACTTGGAGATAATCTGAGGCACCTTGGTTAAAAAAATAAAATAAATGTAGCTGCAACATTCAGAATGTTTTTTACAGTGCTTTGCAGTGATTTTATGTGTACCTGAATTAATATTCTACCGTGAAATTCTTTAACGAAAAAAAAAGAAAAGTTTATCTTGGTGTTGACACCATGGTTGACACCAAATCTCAATTTTACTGAGATTTTACAATGTTAACGTTTCTTTGATCACATAAACAAACTGACAAATTATGTACTGGCCAAATTAGGAAAGTGCTGCTTTTTAAACCCACAAATGATAAAACACAATTAAAGGATTTGTAAATGATGCACTAGTGTAAGTAAGTGAATGTGACTTTTCTCTTTTTTTTATAAGATACCAAATGCTGAGATTAGAAAATTATAATGGCGGTGATTTTTCACTTGTGAAATCTCTTGCTGGAGTTCTTTGCGTGGTCGATGAGCAGCTGGCAGGGAGTGAAGTGGTTACCATAAACCTCTTCAAAGCGCTTCATTTTCTGGACAAGTTTGTCTGCTCCGTATGAATCCACAAAACGGAACGGGCCTGAAATGTGGGAAAAAAGTGGGTTGCCAAAGTTTACTTAGCAAATCCTTAATTATCCCCAGGCACAATGCGGTATACCACAGGGTTAAGTGCTGGGCCCGCATCATTTACGATAAATCATTTTAATTACAAGGTGTGTAATGTCGGTTACCTCCCAAGCAAGGCGGGAAGCCAAGTCCAAACACGGCTCCGATGTCTCCCTGCACAGGGTCAGGCAGAATGCCTTCCTGTAGACACATTACGGCCTCATTCACAAAACGAGACATGAGTCTGTACTGAATATCCTCATCGCCGGAGCTAAAGAGGGACAGAGAGAAATATGAAGGGGTTTTTCCGAGGTAAATCAAGGTTAAGGATGCTAAAATCTGTGGTGTTAATCATGTAAACCAACTTACACAGCAGGGGGCGCTGTTATCTTGAAGCTCTTAAGAATCTCTTCGGCTCCTGAGTTCACCGTCTTTTCTTTCGACTTGGCTCCGTACACATAACAACCCTTCCCAGACTTGCGCCCTGAAGTGCACAGATATACATGCAATAACAATCTGAAAGCTGAATTGGAATACGACAAGAATAGTTTGTAAAATAGTTCGCTTTTTTTGCTGAAGTTTATAAAATTTAAAGTCCCCCTGTAGTCAAAAATGTTATCCCTTAAAACTAATCTTTGATCACCAAAATTACATATTTAAATGCTTTTTCCTGTGATTTTTTTCTTCTTCATGCCTTAAAATAGCTCAAGTGCAACTCTACATCCTTGCTTCATTTAGTATACACAGTGACAGTTCTATAAAAATGCTAATTAGCCCCGCCTCCCCTCACTCACACCAGCTCAAAGATTCACTAGGTCAACTTACTGAGGTAAACGCTGCACAATGGTATCGCTCTTCACAACGTCAGACATATAACGGTAATTAATATGATTAGCCTTTTGCCTAATGTGTTGCTAATGTTACATAAACCATGTTCCAGTTCGCATCTCAGAGTCAGGCATCTGCCTTCTAACAATCATCAGAAACGCTTTGAACAACTCAGAATGTCAGTGAAGATAGGCATATAGTTCATCATAACATCGTAATATACATCATACACACGCTATAGCCTATTCCTAAATCTACCCGATTTTTTAAAAACACCATATGGACATATAAACAACAATAAAACTTGACTTTCACCACAGGGTTAAAAAAAAGTCTTTAAGTCATTAGTCAGATGCACGTTCATTTTTGAGTGAACTATCCCTCTTTAATTCTGATCATTCATGAAGATAAAGCTGTATGTAGTTTAACAGATGTACCTTTGAACCCCTTTTGGACCATCATCTTCAAGACCTCAATATTTCCTCCTCCGAATCGTGTTCCAAAAGCCTTGCCAAGATCCTCTGCAACATGAGCCGCCACGTCAATACCGACCTCGTCAGCAAGTGTCGCCGCACCGACAGGAAACCCGAATCCTGTTGTCAGGGAATCCAGTTTCTTGGGCCCAACTCCTTCCTGCAGTCGAAGTGATGACACAGGAAGATGAGCTCATTTTTAGCTCATAGAATAAAAATAGTTTTGAACAAAAACAGTCAAATTAAATGATTGAATTAAAAAGTTGAATTAAATTTCCTGGTGCTTCACACTTCACAAAGCATCTTTTAACCACAAACAAGCAGTTTATTTGTTTAATTTTAAACACCATGTCTACATCAAGGCTATCTTCATGGCAAGAACAAAGTGAATAAGTCACACAGTTAACAAAAATACATTCAGGTGCTATTTTAAATACATAATTTAGGGTGTGTTCACACTTGTAGTTCGGTTCGCTTGGTCCAGACCAAAAAAAAAAAAAAAAAGTAGTCCTGGAACAAATAAAGATAATTTTTTGCATGAGCATTTCAAACATCTAGGAATTTACCTGCAGTGCACGAACGGCCTCGGCTAACATGGGTGCCAGACAACGAGTGGTGTAAAACCCTGGCCCGTCCTGTTAAAATATACACACAGTCACTCACTGATGCCTGATGAACACTGAAAACATGTGACAGAAGGTGTTCTTACCCCCACCACTATGATGACCTTCCCCTGTTTAAGTCCCACGGCCACGGCAGATGCTGTTGTGTCTTTAGATGTTTTATCTGTGGTGATGATTTCCAGCAGTTGCATTTTATCCACCGGAGAAAAATAATGCATCCCGATCACCTACAATACACACAAGTAGTTCAGAATTAAAGGGATATTTCACCGCTGGAAAAGATGAATGTGTATTTAAACTGGGTCATTTATATAGTAGAAATGTGAAATTATATTAGAAGTTGGTGCCTTCTAGACTGAGAAAAGCCAGAAAATGTAATTTCATGTGGATGAAAGACAACAACTCCCAGAATGCACTTGCTTCGCTGCCCTACGAGGACACTCCCAAGCCACGCCAACCGGTTACAGAGGGCAGTATCGGAAGAAATGATACAACTAGGCTACTAGTCGACTCGAAACTGAAAAGACGCCGTTTTATCGTAGTCTCTGTGACGAGTTAGTTGATAAATTCATTTAAATACTAGCGTTTTTTCCATCGAAATGGTGCTAAATTGCTTTGTACTGGGATGTACAGCCAAAACCAGGAAAGGACAAGCAGTAAGTTTCCATCATTTGCCGGTTAAACATTTGGAGCGATGCAAACAGTGGCTGTGGGCCATCAACCACCCGAAGTTTGGAGAGGACACCGATATGGAGGGAGGCTGTTTGGAGTGAGATTGGGCGGGTTGAAGACACGCGGAACGAGCTCCTCCTACTGGCTGTAGTCTCTCGCCTCTGGATAAAAAAGCCTCCGATGATGCAAAATTAAAAATTTTGCCTCATCTGAGGTTTTTTTTCCAGACACACAATTCAGAAATCTCTCATCTCAGGGGGACATGAGGGAGGGAAGCACGATCACTCGAAAATACTACCGGGTGTCTACTGATACAAAGCCTAAAGCTAATCGGTGAAGTATTCCTTTAAGACTTTTGCAATAAATCACTCCTTCAGAACTGACTAATGACAATTAAAACACACACATGCGCACCTTTTCAGGTCTCCTGCTGGCTGCTGCGATGTCTTTGATGGGCAGAGCGGATGTGTTGGTGGCAAAGACACAGTGAGGAGGAATCACCTGCACACAAGACAGGTATGGTCAGTAGTGGACACGACTAGAAACGTACCAGCACACCTGTATAATCGCACTCAACAAACACAAACACAAAGCTGAACTTACGGCCTCAACCTCTTTCAGCACTTTATGTTTGATTGACAGGTCTTCAAACACGGCTTCAATGACCATATCCACATTCTCAAAACCACGGTAGTCCAGCTGTCCCGACAGCAAGGACATTATCCCATCTCTCTCGAACGTCGTCAGACTCTTCTTTTTTGTTTTGTCGTTAAGCCTGAGAAAGAAACAATGAAATGTATTTATTAGATTTAATATAAGTTATACATATATACATTTAAATATTTAATATATTTGTATATGGTGAATATTTTCGTCATTTTATCTTAGTTCAACATGGAAAACATTTATTTATTTAGTATTTTTTTTATAGATTTTAAAATGTACTATATATATAAATAAATGAAAGTATTTTATTAAAAAATAATAATATATTAGCACAAGAAAATAATAAAACATTACAAAGTATTTTATCAAGTCTAAAAAATATTCAGTAATTTATTTACTTTTTTTTTTTTTTTACAAATAAATGAATAGAGAATGCACTTACAAAGGGACCTTTCTAGCCAAAATATCTACAAAAAAACTTTGTTCACAATAGAAATATCCATGATTTTATCAAGCCTTGGAAATCACAATAAAAAAATTAAATAAAAAAAACTCCATTACTAATTACCATTACTGTGTGAACACTTATGTGTTCACACAGTAATGGATACCTTCAATAGTTTGATATTTTTATGCTTAAATTTTAATAGAGTAACAGTCTAATTTCATGGCTGTCACTGAACAGAAAGATCACAGCACTGACATCTGGTGGCTCTCAGCTCTAATTGTTTCTTTCTAATGTCATGGAGCGCAGTGCCCTCTGCTGCCTCACACCAGAACCTGCAGCTGATGTCTCCAAGTCAGGTGGGTTTGAAAAACAAACTTGTACTTGTATATTATATCTATCATGATAATATCTATGTGTGTGCTACACCAACCCCTTGTACACCTGTTGTTGACCTCTGGCAAGTCCTTCCTGTGTCGTGTCCTTTAAGATGGTGGACACACCCTTGTCTACCGTTACCTGGGCAACGCCTGCTCCCATAAGCCCCGCCCCCAGGATAGCCAACTTTCTAAAAAAATTTAAACAGTAAAAAGCACAATCAGTTATTACACCCTTGTCCTGATGACATCATATCAATAAGCCCCTCCCATCAGACATACTTCACATCTCTCTCCGGGTGCCCAAAGTGATTCTTTTTGCAGGCCACCTGACCATGATACAGACCAATCAGGGCTCTGGACTCTGATGTCATCGCCAGCTTGCCAAAGTTCTAGAAAACAGACAAGATGAGCTGCATGCATCAATTATAATTATAAGTTATTTTAAGTGAACCTGTAAAGCCTAACACATTAAATAATATTATTACTATTATTACCTTTAGTTAACCAGGAGAAAAGATTTACACTTGATAGCTTATTCTTTACTAAAAAAGAATAAGCTATCAATCAAATGACAGAAGGCATGCAGTAGATTGTGTGCAACAGGTTTTTCAGCAAAGTTTAGCTCATGTTGATCATTTAGAGGCCTTTGCATATTAAATTAGTCAAACCCTGAAATCTGATTGGATGTGCCACGTTCAGGAGGGGATGGTACTGACCTGAGATTCAGTCTGATATCCAGCAGCGTTTCCTTTTTCAATGCCCGTCTGAACACACTAAAAACACACAAAAACTTGTGAGTTCATGAGCGCCTGAGCGTGTATGTGTGCCTGTGCACGTGTGCGTTTACCTCTATAATCTTCAGTGGTGCAGGATAAAGCCCTTTACTCTGTTTCATGACTTTACTGTGGACAGTTTTGTAGATCTGTTTCCTGACCGGCGGCAGACCCATTATAAAATCCTGCACCTCTGGAAAAACAGATTATAAAACAATAATAAACAGACAAGTCAAGAGTCTGTCTTATCTCATCTCGACACTCATGTGTTTGTCTTACTCTGCACGAGTCCTTTCTTCTTTTCCATGGTGACTTTTTTACCAGCGAGACCTTTAGCAAAATCAACAGCCACTTCCTCCAGATACTCGATGGTCCTCTCTTCTGGACTCTTCAATCCTGGACCTGCCATATAAAACACAAACACGTCATAGGGGTCCAATTCTGCACATGTGCAGCTTTTAATCTTTCCTCTGAAGTCCACTTTAAAAGCTAGTCAAGGTTTCTTGCATTCCCTTTTTAATTAACCAGACTGTTGTTGCCTCTGAGCCCTTAAAGTCCCCCTGCAGTCAATAATTGTATCCCTTAAAACTCATCTTTGATAATCAAAATGACATATTTAAACCTTTTTTTTCCCCCAGTGAAAATAATTTCTTAATGTCTTAAAATAGCTTGAATGTCACTTTAAACCCTTGCTTACATTTAGTTTAATTTAAGTTGAACTAAAACTGAAATACAAGTAAATGAAACTTAAACTTATTTCATGTAGTCGCGATGGCAACATTTCTCAATTTCATTTCATAAGTTTAAATTTTTCATCTTATATTTATATTTTCTTTTATTTCAGCTTCAAGTAACAAAACAATTTTTAATAGTTTTAGTCTAAGTTAACAACAACAACACTGTTCAGGAAAGGAAGTTATGCCTATAAATATTATTTTGAACTTTATTATCAAAGCAGGGAAAAATCCTGTTTTCCATGATAACACCTCCTTGAATATGTTTACATGATTCATCTGTGATAGAAGGACTGTTTATTTATTTATTTATTATTATAATTGATTGAATCACCCAGAGGATCCACCAGCTGATGTACGAGCCCCATTTTTTTGGCTTTATCTGCCCTTATGTTCCTGCCGGTCAGCATCATATCAAACGCAGTGGGAAGGCCGACCTAAGACACACAAACATCATTATGAAACCCTTCAGAGTTCGGGAGCGTCTACATCTGAGCGGTTAGGGAGCGTCAGTAAACTCCTCACCATTTTGGGCAGCCTCTGAGTCCCTCCAGCCCCGGGCAGAAGTCCCAGCATCACCTCTGGGGTGCCAAGAATCGTCTTCTTACTCTTAGTGGCCAGACGGTACTGACATGCAATGGCAAACTGAAAGAACAAGAGAAATGAGAACCATATGTGAATTTTATTGTCTCATTTAATATTATTAAAGTCTGCATGTTATCATATGGCACTGTTCTTTATTAAGCCCGTTCACACCAAGAACGGTAAATGTATATATAACGATAAGAATATTTGCGTCCACACCACCGGACGATAAATCGCTCTGTTTATTACAAGTGCAAGCTGTAGTTTTGTCGTCTGCCGCTTTAAATGCTCAAGCTCTTTAAAGCAGGATAGATTCCGATTGGCTGTCAATGTTTTTAATCGTTAATCAGCTGGAAAAAAGTGATTCCAACTATATTGTTTCTCTGTCCTGTTATCGTTATTGCTGCGGTGTGGAGTCTTTTATATTTTGAACAATTTTAGAACTATATCTTTATCGTTATAGTTATCGTTCTTGGCGTGAACAAACCTTTATTTAGTATACAAATAAAGGAAACATCTGACTTATAAATAATGCTGAATTATAATACCTTTTTGTTTTGTTTTTTTATTGTATCTTTAACCATTTATACACTTCTTAACTGTGAGTTAATTTAGTATTATTTATGTACTATTAGAGTATTTATTAATATTTTTAATTGGCTCTTATTTTAAAATTTTCAGTTTGATTTGAGTAATTCTGTTATGTACTTTTGTCAAGTTTTATTTTTTTCTACATAGCTTTAAATATTCATTTCAGTTTTAGAAATTTTTGTTTCTCAATTTAAAGGGGCGGTATAATGCCCTTTTCACAATATGTAAAATAAGTCTTTGAAGTCCCCAGAGTGTGTATGTGAAGTTTTACCTAAAAATACCACACAGATATATTTATACATGTTAAAGTTGTCACTTTTTGAGAGTGAGCAAAAACACACAGTTTTTGTGTCTGTCCCTTTAAATGCAAATGAGCTGCTGCTCCCGGCACAGAGGGCGGAGCTACAACAGCTTGTGTCCTTTTACCTCACACACACATACACTGAAAATTTCAAAAACTTTTAGACTTTTATGTTCAGACCGAAGTCAGAAAGATGGAGAGACTCAAGAAGAAGTGACAATATGTAGAAAACATTTCTGAATGGTTAGTTTGTGAATTAATGTAGCTTATGTGTAGTTATCTTCTAGTCAATGATTAGCATATTCTGTCTTGATAATCTATAAATCGTGTTCTGGGGGCGGGGTTTATGTAAATTTTAGGGTTCATGATGTCACTAACCCGGGAGGAATGTCGTGTAGTCCTTACCAGCCGTTTGTTGTAGTCCTTAAAAAGCAATTTCTTTAAAAGCAAAAATCTCCCTTTGCTTTGAACTTTGAGCGTTGTAACTTTGCAGATGTTGTTTATGCTCAAACAGCAACATTACACACTAACTAAAGTTAGAAAAGTGAAATCATATTCAACCACCCCTTTAAACGTATTTATTTCAGATAGTTGCCAAGGCAACGGTTCTAATTTTCGAAAGTTTTCCATCAAAATTTTGATTTTATTTATGCTTTATTTTAATCACTGACAAATGTTATTCGTTTTTAGTTAACAATAACATCTCTGCTGTTCACACAGTTAAAGGCATCTCAAAAATGATTTAATGATTTATTAAAAACAAATAAGAGTGAAATAATACGTGAATAAATAAACACATGATCATGTGCTGACCTCCAGTCCACCGCCCAGACAGGAGCCGTTAATAGCAGCCACAATAGGGATGGGGGATTTCTCAATCTGGTCAAACATCTTCTGTCCTTCCTGTGACAGTGATGTCACTTCCTCCGCTGTGTTGCAGGCCTGAATCATACTGAAAGATGAAGATAATGATGAATACGAGTCTCTATAAAAGGTCTAAGCAATGTGTGTGTGTGAGAGTGTGTGTAGTACTTGATGTCGGCTCCTGCGATGAAGCATCCTGGTTTCCTGGATATGAGGACGGCGCTCTTCACTGCTGAATTCCCCCAAATCTCATTCATCACCTCCTTCATCTCTGCCTGCATCTGCTTGGACAGAGTATTCACCTACAAAACACACACTTAATTATATACAATCTCAGTTCAAAAGTTTGGAGTGTTAAGATTTTTAAATATTTCTGATTTGTTTGTACAAAATACAGTAATATAGTGAATGATTGCTACAATTTATACAACTGTTTTCTATTGGAATATATTTAAAATGTAATTTATTCCTGAAATGGAAAAGCAGAATTTTCAGCATCATTACTCCAGTCTTCAGTGTCACATGATCCTTTAGAAATCTTTCTAATTTGCTTGATTTGCTGCTTCATATTTTTGTAGAAACCGTGATAATTTTTTTATAATTTTTTTTAAGATTCTTTAATGAATAGAAAGTTCAAAAGAACAGCATTTATTTGAAATTTAAATCTTTTGTAAGATTATACATTTCTTTACTGTCACTTTTGGTCAATTCAATGCATCCTTGCTGACTAAAAGTTTTAATTTCTTTTTTTTAAATGTGTACTTATCCCTAACTTTTGAACAATAAACAACACTTTGATTAAACTTTTAATAAATAAACACTGACATTATTTCATCAGAGGAATCATGGGAGAGCAGAACACACCTTTGAGTTTGGATCATTGATTCGTACCACAGCAACATTATCTTTGACTTCATAACTGACATGAGTGCGAGCTGCAGACAGAGACAGAGACAGAGACAAATGAATGATTCAAAAGAAATCATTAAACATATGATATTCATCAATTCTGTTTTTAACAGTTACCCAGCACAGCTGATGATACGGATAGACTTCTCTGTCCATGACCTATGACCCAAAAACATAAATAAACATGATCACACGAGTCTAAACTTCCATGAGAAAGTCACATAGTCCTTCAAACCACATTGAGGTCATTTCCTTTTAACAAAGTAATATTTATGAATATTGTATCGGAAAAAAGCTGGTTTGTGTTTATGATTAAACAAGTGATTTATTAACTTATATTCTGTATCTTATCTAACAAAATGTAGCTTTAAAGAAAATAAAATAAATTCCATGTAAATGAGTTTTTTGGCCCTAACAGATTATAATCAATATTTGATATATATTGTATTATATTACAGTATAAATTGTAAGGTAAATATGTTTTATACCACAAGGCAGACTTAAAGATAATATATTTAATTAAATTTGGGGTCTCTGTTAAACAACATCTTTGGCCCAGAATCCTATTGTCATTGGAGACACGCATGGCCTCTGCCCCAGTTCCCCCATACAACCCCACCTGTCACACACACACATGACCAAACACACACCGTGTGCGAGTACACGTGTCTGTGTGTGTCCAATCAGAGGACAGCAGGTCATAGGAAGTTTGTATTAGTTAAAATAATACCAATGAAATCATAAACTTACAACAAACATTGAACAAATTCACATCAATATACATTTAATATTATAATTGTAATATAGCTGTTGATTAAACAGGTTTTAAAGGCTTTTATTAAACTGATTACTGACAATTGATGCTACATGTATAACATAATAAAATATATAATGACTATTTTTAATGTTTTTAAAAGAAGTCTCTTATGCTCATCATAAAGGCTGCATTTATTTGATCAAAAATACAGAAAAAAACAGTAATATTGTGAAATATTATTACAATTTAATATAATGGTTTTCTATTTAAATATACTTTAAAATATAATTTATTTCTGTGATGCAAAGCTGAATTTTCATCAGCATAATTAGTGTCACGTGATCCTTTAGAAATCATACTGAAAATTCAGCTTTGCGTCACAGAAATAAATTGTATTTTAAAGTATTTTAAAATAGAAAACCATTATTTTAAATTGTAATAATATTTCCCATCAAATAAATACAACCTTGATGAGCATAAGAGACTTCCTTCAAGAACATTGAACATAGTCATTTTTCTAAAATGTATGTACAGTATATAATAATAATAATAATGCAAATAACAGGACGTCTCTTAAATGGTTTAAAGGAGCATCTGTATTAATGTTTTTATGATTTCACAGTCACAAAAACTGTAAACACAGTTGGATGGAAACATGTCACACACCTGTACAACTAATTTTAAATTACTAATCGTGTATATAATTATAATTTAAAATGTTATACACATTACACAATTATTACTATAATAATATTTGCTCAACTGTGACCCACTGACCAGTACTGTAAAAACTAGGTGAAAGTTCAATCATGCAGGTCACCTCATTCTCTCTTCTTATTAGCACTTTTAAGTGTGGTTAGGACTCCTGGTATACAAGTACAATATAAAACAATATAATTGATATGCACAATAATACGTTTATGAATATAAGTTTGTCACCTGTGACAGTTTTCGCGGCTGTACAGCAGCTCCGCGACAACAGTAGTCTCGCGCTCGCCATCCTGCTCACAACGACGTCACCGTCAGCGCGCGTGTACGCACTGACAAGCACGAGCATGAGCGCGAGCCCTGGAGCCCCCGCAGCCGCCATTTAGGCTGCCAACTTAGCGCCTTTAAATAAAACCAAATCACCCCCATTTAGTGCACATAGTAACATTTTATATTTATTCCTTGGTGTACATTGATGTCAATAAAATGCCATTTAAAAAAATAAAATATGTAAAGTAAGTATCCGCGGGATTTTCCCCCTGCTCAGGCAGTGATTCGGGTTGCCAGGTTGACACGGGGTCCTGCGGCTCGTGCACTGCTGTAGTCATTAGATAGACGCGAGACGTCTAACATCGCATTCTCTCCACATTTACAACAGTAGCAGGTAAAAATATAACTTATGTACTTATATTACATGAAAATGTGTGTGTATATGATAAATCCTGATGAATGTCTTAAACGGGATTATTAGGCATACGGAAGAATGAATCCCTGTACTTGTTTATGTGTGTTAAAGAGTTATTTTTAATGTCTCATTACTGTTGCTTTACTGTCATATGTGGTTATATCATGATCAGTGTTGTTTTATAATGATGCCAATATCTTAAGTAGCTGTTTAAGTGTTTAATGCGTTTGTGTGTTTGTCCTTGTCCAGTCTACTGACAGAAGTAGGTGAAGGGTCACACACACACACACACACACACACACACACACACACACACACACACACACACACACACACACACACACACACACACACACACACACACACACACACACACACCCCAGATCATCAATACTATCACATACTTAATTTGTTAAAGTATGAATAGTAGCTCGACACTTTAGCAACACTTGTACAATGTCTAAAAGTCATTGCATTGATAAAAAATGTCAAAGCAAGTGCCATTTATTTAAAAGAAAGATAGCTCAAGCAAAGGGTTCTCAAGCAAATAGTTTTAAACTATACAATAAAATGTCATTTTGAACATGAAGACAGTCAGTATTCAGTATATTTGTGGTTAGTTGAGCATGTTGATGGTTAATCTGATGGTCTACACCTAGCAAACATAAATACAGCCGTTACAAATCCCCAACACAACAGCTGATTCAAAGACATTGAGACTTCAGAAAAGTGAGAGTTAGTGAAGATAAAATATCCTGCAGCATTTTAGCGCAAATGACACGTAGTTTAGATATTTCGTTACTTAAAGGGTATTTAAAGTACTGTATGTATTTATGTATGTATATACATATTTCAGTTCATATTCATCTTGCATACTTGCCTATAAACAGATTCTGATTTATTCTGTTAGATTATGCGTGCACTTGCTTTGAAATAATAGTCTTTGAATAATCATTCATACTTTTGGCTCAAGCCTTCCAGATAATCAAAGATGGCATCTATGTTGTTGACTTCACTGAGGAGCAGTCCACTGACGTCTGTGCAGACTGCCCAGTTCGGTAAGACGTCCTAGGTCACCACAGAACTAACGAACCCTTCACATTATGCAGATTACTGAACATTTAACTTGTCATTATCACTCATTAGAACTGTTTCTCTTCAGCTGCTCGTTCTCTCAGCACATCTGTCCATCTGCAAGCTCAAGGTATCTATAGCAATCTGTTTTGCTGTATTCTATAAGGTCCTCATAAAACGAAATAAAATAAATACTTTTAATATTACATTAGAAAAATGCACATTTCTTTAAATATTTTTGTTTTTCTTTTCTGTGTCTTTTATAACCAAATAGCAAAGAGCAAGAAGACGCTGGCCAAACCAGGAATGAAGAACATCGTTCTGGTGGATGGCGTCCGAACCCCCTTCCTGCTGTCTGGCACCACGTAAGACGTGGCCTGACAAGTTGCACACAGTGTTTAGGGAAATTCAAGCAAATTTAATTTAAAACACACAATCATTTGTAAAGAGGAGAAGGGAGATTAAAGCAGCATTGTTTATTGATAATGGATAATTGGATACATCTGATATTTGGACCCATTACAACAAATCAAAGCTAAACTTTAACTGTTAAATCCATTTTGTTGGCCTGAAGTCAGCTTAAAATTTCTTTACAATTTTTTTTTAAGATGACTGTGAATGAAGATGGTTTGTTGGATTTCCCTAACCTGCATCAAATCCTGTTTTATGAAGAGAAAAATAAGGATTAATTTATGCATTTGGCAGAAAATAACATTTTGCATTCATGCATTTGACAGGCACTTTTATGCAAAGTGACTTGTATCGCATTTAATTTTTTTTGAGCAAACATTTAAGGTAACAAGTCATTTTCAAACATTAAGGTTACAAAACCCAAAACTATATGACACGCAATTTAACTACATTGTTTCAGGCTGAATTAATTGCAAGTTTAGGATAAACTCTAACCAGAATGTTTTAGGTCCTGTTTACAACTGGTATTTAGATGCGTTTTGGTCAGTCGGATCACAGGTAGATGTTTTAATGTCCACTTTCAACCGCTTCAACCAGCTTTCGTTTCTGCTCAGACAGCTGAAAGACCAGCCGAACGCTGTGAGTGTGTGTTAGAAATCAGGAATGGTGAGAGAAAATTTGTGCGCTTTTCATCTTCAAACCAAACTTGGGTCTTCAGCCGACAAAGTTAAAATCCCCTGAAGAAGGCTGTTTGCGCCGCTACGCGTGGGTTGCTTCTCCCCATGTCTTTTAATTTTCTATTATGAAATAATAAGGCTTTTTAAATAATTTTGAAGAAGAGTGCCTTGGATTTTTCTCTTTTCTATATTTATTTGAATTCCCGACCCCAAAGAGCACCTTCAAACATCTGACTGATCTCCCTAAACACCCTGGACACTTTTTTTGTCTTTCTAAAAGTTTAAATCCCATCTGGCTAGAGCTCTTCCCATAATGTTTCTGCATTAGGTCAGTAGACGATCTTTTGTGGCTGTTTGAACACATTCGACCTCATGAGCGTTTACAGTACAAAAGCAATCCGGTCGAATGCGTTTTCAACTAGCTCTGGAAGTGGTTGAAAGTGGACGAGCTTAAAGCCTTTTAGACCCCGTTTACACCTGTATTTAGTGTCGTCCACTTGTAATCTAATCGACCAAAATGCCTCTGAATACTAGGTGTAAACAGGGTCTTAGGAATATCAATGCAGTGATGGCTTGCAAAAAAACCCTGTGAAATCATTCTTTGTGTGTCTCTGTCTTTGTTATTAGATACGCTGATCTGATGCCCCACGATCTGGCCAGAGCAGCATTACAGTGCGTCACCACACACATTAACATATACATACAGTATAAAGATTCACTCATCACTCTAATGTTCAGGACTAACAGTCTGTCTGTGTTTGTTTTCAGGGGTCTGCTAAACAGAACCGGTATCCCTAAAGAAGCTGTTGATTATATTGTCTATGGAGAAGTTATTCAGGAAGTGAAGACCAGTAATGTGGCCAGAGAGGTCAGTCTGTCCGCTAGTCTGTAATGATTTCTAAAATAGAATTTGGATGTTGAAGCTATTTTTAGTTTGTCAGGTCTGTGTTTATTGATTGGCTGCTGAGAAACTTGCTATCAGACTGACCAATCAGAGTGTGGGCATCTGTACAGAGATTTCATCTTATTACAGAGCATTACTGCAGTGTTTGTTTGTATATTGGGTACTGAATTAACCTTTTGCCACATTCCTGTTTATCAATTCAATTCAATGCAAGAGCTTTATCTTTCCATTAGGAACTTCATGTGTGGAGGTTGTCAGCACATACTATGCATTCAAAAATAAAGCACATTCACACATTCATAACATATAATTAAATACATAAATAGTTTTTACTCCTGTGAATGTTTTCAGGTCAAAAGTTTGGAAACATTACTATTTTTAATGTTTTTGAAAGAAGTTTCTTCTGCTCATCAAGCAAGCATTTATTTGATCAAAAATACAGAAAAAAAATGAAATATTGTGATATATTATTACAATTTAAAATAATTGGTTTTCAATTTATTATACTTTAAATGATCATTTATTTCTGTGATGCAAAGCTGAATTTTCAGGATCATTACTCCAGTCTATCACATGATCCTTTAGAAATCATTCTAATATGATGATTCATAATCAAAAACAGAAACAGTTCTGCTGCTTAATATTTTTTCATAACCTGTGATACTTTTTTAGGATACTTTGATGAATAAAAAATAAAATAAAAAAAGAAGCAAATGTTTTAAAAATAGAAATCTTTTGTAACAACAATATACACTACTGGTCAGTGATTTGGGGTCAGTAATTTTTTTTCTTTCTTTTTTTTTTGAAATAAATCAATACTTTTGTTCAGCAAGGATGTGTTAAATTGATAAAAAGTGATAGTAAAGAAGATTTATATTATTAGAAAATATTTATTTTTATTTGGAATAAATGCAGTTCTTTTTAACCTTTTATTCATCAAATATATTAGGCAGCAGAACTGTGTCCAACACTCATAATAAATCAGAATATTAGAATGATTTCTAAAGGATCATGTGATAGACTGGATGTCACATGTGACACTGAAGACTGGAGTAATGATCCTGAAAATTCAGCTTTGCATCACAGGAATAAATTATTTTTTAAAGTATATTCAAATAGAAAACTATTATTTTAAGTTGTAATAATATTTCACAATATTACTGTTGTTTTTTTTTCTGTATTTTTGATCAAATAAATGCAGCCTTGATGAGCATTAGAGACTTCTTTCAAAAAAATCGTAATGTTTCCAAACTTTTGACCTGTACTGTATGTGTGTGTATATATATATATATTATTTTTCCTTTGACATTTTAAGTTGAATTTCTTTTGTGTCCCATCATCAATGAAAGACCCTTTCTTAGAAACATTACTTTTGCTGCTTATTTAGGAGCGATATTAATTTGGAATTACATTTTGATTTGTTTTCTTGTAGGCGGCACTTGGTGCTGGATTCTCAGATAAGACTCCTGCTCACACGGTGACGATGGCGTGTATATCCTCCAACCAAGCAATGACCACAGGTACTGAACACACACATTTTGTGACAATAGCGGTTATTGAATGCATGTAACTCACATAAACAAACACATCACTCTAAACAACCATGATCGGTTAGTTTGCATAAACATATTGAAATTGCATTAAACTTTAACATTCTACAGCAGAGGCAACTTAACAGTTGATTGTTAATTTGTTTTCTAGGTGTCGGTATGATCGCTGCCGGTCAGTGTGATACTGTGGTCGCCGGTGGCGTCGAGTTTATGTCTGACGTTCCGATTCGCCACAGCCGGAAGATGCGGAAGACAATGCTGTCACTCAACAAGGCAAAGACCCTCGGGGCTCGACTCTCTCTGCTGGGCTCCATCCGCCTCGCTCACCTCGCACCTGAGGTACTACGTTACCCATAATACACCTCACATTTTACCCCCAGTGCACCTCAATTTGATTATCATTAAGGTACTCTGCTCACATCACAGAAAACAATTTACCCATAGTGCATTTCTCACCTGAGCGAAGGGCAGAGGGACCCGTTTCATATCTAGAAACCAGAATATCATAGAATATTAACTGCTCAGATATGCAACAGCAAATCAAGGCAAAAAAAAACTAGACATGGAAATATATAACTTAATATGTTCTAATTAACCTAAGGTTTAAATTTCCATTTAAAAAAAATTACATTTATAGTTTTTCAATATTTATTTTACATTATATATAATAGTATTATTTATTATTATTTACAGAGATAATTAGCAAAAATAGCTAGTAATTTTGCAGGAAACGGCTATAATTTCTAAACGGCTATAAAGAAAGCTGATAACTCAACACTTTTGCTTGAATATTATGACACATGGCACAACATTACTGATTGTTTGTAATTCTCAACCCATTCTTACTAATTCTACACAGACTATCACAAGTCTGATATAACTATCTGTATTATAAAATGTAATCTAGGACATCTGTATTTCAGTTTTTAGTCTGCTTTAAATACAGTCCATATGGTATTGTTGAGTGCCCTTCTTTAAAAGCTGTTAAATGTGTGTCTCTGAATGTGTTTAGCTGCCGGCAGTGGCCGAGTTCTCCACAGCCGAGACAATGGGTCACTCCGCGGACCGTCTGGCGGCTGCGTTTGGTGTGACGCGTTTAGAGCAGGATGAGTTTGCGTTGCGGTCTCACATGCTTGCAAAGAAAGCTCAAGACAGCGGGCTGCTCAGTGATGTCATCAGCTTCAAAGTGCCAGGTGAACAATTAACACAATTACCACAGCACTGGCCAATTCATTTCAGTTTTTGACATTAATTCAAAAACATTAATTCAGCTTGCAGACAATTTGTGAAAGTGCAATACGCAAATGATTTGAACAGAAATAACAAGACTTTTTATTGACAGGTCTGTTGCATAAGTTTGATTTAAACAGTTCAGATTGTTGTGATGATGTGTTTGTCACAGGGAAGGATATTGTGTCTAAAGATAACGGGATCCGTCCTTCCAGCATGGAACAGTTGGCCAAACTAAAACCCGCCTTCATCAAGCCTCACGGCACCGTGACGGCCGCTAACTCCTCTTTCCTGGTCAGTTTATCTGAGAGAATTCGGGTTTATCTAGTTTGTTTTTATCCTTTAATTTAAGGAACATCTGTCAGTTTTGTCACTCAAAGCTGAACTCTCGCTGTGTGTGTGTTTTCACTCAGACTGACGGCGCGTCTGCAGTTTTGATCATGTCAGAGGAGAAAGCTCTTGCTATGGGTTACAAGCCTAAAGCATATCTCAGGTACAAAAACAAAAATAATGCCTTGCATTTAAAAACTATCACCAGAAGCATCTCACTGACATCATCTGTATTTTCCTAAACAATTTAGCTGATCTGTGCAAATTTACCCATGAATCATGGGTGTTTATTGAAACGGATTTATAGAATTTAAAGGGTTAGTTCACCCAAAAATAATTTACTCGCCCTCAAGCCATAGTGAGAATTTCTCACTAACATCAGTGTTTATTCTTTTAAGGGAAATAAACCATAAAACTGTTGCTGCACATTAAATTGGTATAGGTGTATTTTAATGTTGGAAAAAGATTAATTTTATCTTGAAGTAAATCTGATGTTTTGCTGTTGATATCGTGGAGTGATCAGTGTTTATAGTGTCCCATTACAGCAGACAGACGTCATGTGCTCATCTCTGACACACAGCGGCTCGTGGTGCTGATGTTGATATTACTGAATGTCTGTGTTTTTACCTTTAGAGATTTTGTGTACGTGTCTCAAGACCCAAAAGACCAGCTGCTTCTCGGGTGAGTTCCTGCTTCTTTTCTTCTTTCCTTTCCTCTCTCTTTCTCTTTCAGGCCTGTGAGGTTTTGTGCTGTGGGTTTTGTTATTGTTGTGGTTAAGGTGTGTTGTGGCGTGTGAGTTTGTGACTGACATTCTTTCAGTCTGCAGAGACTCTCTGGTATAGATTCTTATTTGAAAGGTTTTGTGTAGGTTTACATTTACGCATTTGCCATTTTTTGTTTAAAGGTTCATTTTCTTCATATTCTCTCTATTTTTCCTAGTAGTCATTCTTAATACATACAGGCTTATAATCAGTTAAGCAAGTATATTTGACCAATATTGACACTTTGACTTTCAACTCTACTTTAAGTCATTTATTGCTTGCATAAATTATTTAGCTTTTTACATGTTTTTTTAAAATGTTTTTGAAAGAAGTCTCTTATGCTCATCAAGGCTGCATTTATTTGACCAAAAATACAGTAAAAACAGTAATATTATTACAATTTAAAACAACTGTTTTCTATTGGAATATATGTTAAAATGTAATTTATTCCTGTGATCAAACCTGAATTTTCATTATCATTAATTCAGTCTTCAGTGTCACATGATCCTTCAGAAATAATATAAATATGATAATTTGATGTTCAAGAAACTTTTCTGATTATTATCAGTGTTGAAAACAGTTGCTGCTGCTTTGCTTAATATCTTAATGTCACTTTTGATCAATTAAATGCATCCTTGCTGAATAAAAGTATTCATTTAAAATAATAAAAGTAAAGAAAATTCCTGACCCCAGACTGTTGAACAGTGTAACTCAAGTGCTAGTTAGATCACAAAACAATTTTGCATAGTGCCATACATAATTATTTTGCAATTATTATTGTTGTTGTTGAAGTACATATTTTTACTGCTGTAGTCTAAAATATATATTGATTTATTGATCATTATAGTGTCAAAAAGCAGAAATAAAACTAATTTAATTTGATTCTGCATTGATTATGAAAAGTAGTAGTAATCTGTGTCAACTCTAATATTAAGTGAGGTTTAAATATAGTATGTAAATGTGCTGTTTTTTTTTTTTTTCAGTGTGTGTGTTTTCTCTGTTTCGATCTCTTGCTCTCTCATGTCACACACACTCATGTCTGGGTTGTTTTCTTTCTCAGGCCGACCTACAGCACTCCAAAAGTCCTGGAGAGGAGCGGACTAACGTTGAACGACATTGATGTGTTTGAGTTTCATGAAGCTTTTGCTGTAAGCATCACCTTCAAGTTTTCCATTGATACTGCTTTAAATATCCTGTGTTCTACAGACACTTACTTAACAGTTATTAGTGAGTGAATGGTGTTAATGTTCAGTTTTATGGTTTCTTTTTACAGGGTCAGATCATGGCAAACCTGAAGGCAATGGACTCTGACTGGTTCGCTCAGACATATATGGGCAGAAAATCTAAGGTAGGTGTGTGTGTGTGTGCTCACACTAGGTGGTGTGAAAAAGTGCTTAAAGATTGTCCCATAGGTTGTGCATTCAAAGCCCAAGAGAGTTTGATTCATGAACTATCACCGTTGTGCCCTTGAGCAAGACACTAAACCTCAGGATACTCCAGGGGGATTCAAGTGCTAATAAATGTCACATTGTGTAAGAAAGCATCAGACGAATAAAGAATAATTATAGAAACCAGGGACCCTCATTTATAAAGACATGCATATAATGATCTTAAATGCGGATGTATATGTTCAGAAACTATAAATGATTTATAAAACGTACGTATGCAAATGTTCCTAAATGCATCTCTCCTTATGCATTGTAGTGGTTAATTTTAAATTCATTCGCAAGTGCATCAGATCCACCAGAATGGCCACATACATCTCCTAATGGATCAGAGGACGTATGGCACTCATCATCAATGGGCAAGGAAACCCAAGCGCGCTCTGAATACTTGTGTGCGGTATATGGCTTGGTTTCTGTGCAACGTTTGTGTGTGTAGGCATATATTAATATTATTATTATCAGGAAAAATAATATAAATATTATAAATATAAATTTCAGTGATGTAATAATTATAAAAAAAAACAGTTAATATTATGCTTATTTGTGCACATAATTATATAAATGCATATTGTGATTGTCTATTTATATTACATTTTCATAAACAGTTTATTGTTGAATTAATTGTATTACTTTTATGCCAAAAAGTTTGTAGGCATGGTCTTCAGTTGACATGCATATAAGAACATTTTCATGTCCGTTTCTGCCTTTATAAATCCTGATTTGTTCCTCCCTTTTGATGTATAAAATCCATCAGGGCCCTATGAAATCCGTTTAATTTTTTCCCAAATTCAGTTTTTTCCACTTTAATTTTTTTTGACTCCATTTTAATTGTTAAATTAAATTTTAATAAATAAAAAGCATGTCTAATTAATTGAAATCATGAAACTTACACAATTTGGCAACAATTTATTAATAGTTTAACCAAAATCACATGGTTTTTTTCTCAAATTCAATTTTATTTTTTTACCAAATTCTGTGTTTTCTGTTTTAAGTTTTCTGGATTCCAATCTGGAAAAATCTGGTTGTAAAGTATTCCGTTTTTATGACTGGATTCCGCAATTCTATCCACGTTTTCCTAATCGCGGAAATCATAGGGCTCTATATTTAGGATCAAATCTGATCATATGATACGTTTTATAAATGAGGATCCAGGTTTTTTTACTTTCTAAAGAAAATATGAGTTGCGTTTACCATGCAAAACTCACTATTTGTGCATATACTTGATGAGGTTTTTCGGTTCCTTGCCACTGTTGCCTTTGGCTTGCTCAGTTGGGGATATTTTGGGGATATTTAATTTAATTTTATCAATCAATAAATTCCTCTTGAAACAAACTTTGTTGTATTATTTTAATTTAATACTGTGAAGCTGCTTTGATACAATCTGTATTGTGAAAAGCGCTATACAAATAAACTTGACTTGACTTGACTTGACTATTACTTATGCATTGATTTATGGTTGATTTAAGATGTTTCACTAGTCGACTCGAAATTGGTTGGAAACATTCTGTTGATGAGCAATAGTAATGTTGATGATATTGCTGAAAATGAAAACTCATGATCATTGTTTCTGTGTTTTCTCAGGTCGGTGTCCCTCCAATGGAGAAGTTTAACACATGGGGAGGTTCTCTGTCTCTTGGGCATCCATTTGGGGCCACCGGCTGTAGACTGGTGACCACCGTAGCTCACCGACTGCTGAAAGAGGGCGGTCAGTATGGTCTGGTGGCAGCGTGTGCCGCAGGAGGACAGGTGTGTGACACGATCGCTTCTACAGCGTACTGTACAGATTCTCACACTTGTGGAAATATCCTCATAACATCCTCTTGTTTGTGTGTTGCAGGGTCATGCTATGGTGATTGAAGCTTATCCTCAGTAATCTGCGTACTTCCACACATCATAATGCTCTGTGCGTGCACACGAATAGTTTCTGTAAATACTAACGTGCCGTAATGCCTTGAAAAGAAATGTTCCTGAAAGTTATCTGGAGGTTCTTCATTTGAAATGATGCTTGTGTCGTGGATGTAAATGGTAATGTACTATAGCTTTATTTGAGAACATGTTGAGGAAAAGATATGATAAATATGATTTTTTGCATGCTAAATATAGCACTTAAAACCAGGCCAGTTAAATTTGGACATTACGTAAGAAGGATATAATTCACATTTGATTTTGAAATGGGTGATATGATATGGAATCTAGAATTCTAGATTATTATTTTTTTGTTCTAATTCTAAGCATTCTAATCTCCAGATAAAGATCATTTTATCTATCAGTTTAGCAGCTGGGTCTCTTATTACTGTTTATATAGCTGGATCTGAAATTGTTTCATACGGCAATATTAGCAGATCCATTGTCAGTTTATGGCGTTTAGCTCTTAAGAAATGGATTGTAAGAAGGACTGATTCTAGATCAGCCATAAAGACAAAGGTTACGTACTTAAACACACGTGTGCCTCAGATTCAAGCAGGTGAACCTCTGAACCTTTTCTAACAGTTTGTACAAATAAACATAATTTGAAATCGCCAGTTATGTTCATGTTTTTCATGTTACATTCTATAAGATGTGTGTGTTCTATAACATGTTAGTTGTTGCTTGGTAACACTTTATGGGTCATTCAAAAAAACAAGGGATATAATAATATAATGCATTCTGTCCTTTGAGGATATATATATATATATATATTGTATAGCTAGATAGATAGATATAATTTTAATGTGTGTGTGTGTATATATTGTATGTTTAATGAATTGCACATTTTAATACCGGTAATGTATATTTATGATGGGTTGAAACACCTTGGGGACACAATGAGTTTTTTTTATAATGCTAATCAGCTCATGTTCTAGTTCTACTTTTGTAACGTTTTGGATTTTTTTGGGGGTATAAATATAACAAACAATTAGCATATATAAAATATATTTGGTGATGTTATTGTAATGAAACTTATAATAATAATATAGCCCTCAGTCACATGAAGAATAAAGGCGCTCTAACGACGGATTGCCTGATGTTGACGCAGCGTTACGTCACGTGTGTAGCGCAAGTATTTGCGCACATTCATAAGCGAAGCGCTGTTTACTGAGTGTGTAATTGTATCATATGCACCCAGAGGATCATCCTACTGCGCCGTGAATCCCTTGGTGTGTAAATACGAGCGTTTCAACTCCTCAGAAGATGAACTACAAATATAGCCGTTGGACTGAATCGCTACGGCGTCACGATCCCAGATGAACGAAGAAGAAGAAAAAATTCCTCACAAGTCCGTGCGACACAGATGCGTTTCATCCCGCCCCCTTCCCGACACAAGTTGTTTTCCTTCAAATTGCTCGTTTGCCATCATTTCACATTCCGCAATACGTCGGCTTCATTAAATTATTTTTAAACGAATTAATTCCAATATTTATCACGCCTCTAGCCTACTTCTATATTTGCGTATTAATGTTGTTATTTGTGCAGAAAAGTTTTTTGGAGCGCTTCAGAGATTTTGAACAGGAGTGAGGTGGAGAGAAAAAATGTTTTTATCCAGATGCAAAACGGAGTAAAATGTAAATAGCGGGTTGCGTGTCGGTTTTTTGTTTTGTTTTAACCTTCAAACGTCGTGAACCCGCGAGACGGGTGCCGCAGCGCGCGCTTTGATCAGCCGCGCGCCTTTTATGCCGTTTGACTGGAGAATGCGCGCGGTGCTGTCGGTACAAATCTGCCTCACACTCCTCACCCCGTCAAACGGAGAGATGGAGGTGAAAGAGAGAGAAATAGAGAGCGAGCGAGAGAGAGAGGTGGAGGGAGACACTTTAATCTCGTCCTTCTGCTCGCGCTCGCACCTGCAGAACCTCTCTCGCGCGCGCTTTAAAGAGGAGCGCGTGCGGCCCCCGCGCGCTTTCACGAGTTTAACGGTTACCGGCTGCCGCTGCGAGGCCATAATGACAAACACAAGCTGTGAAGATAATATTATAACATTTTAAAAGCCTCCTGCTCAGGCTCCTGGGAACCGAAGGTAATTGTTGAGCCGATATAGGATAAAATCTGTATTCTAAACTTCGTTTGGGGGAATTTCCCGTTAGTAAACAGGTGGAGAATATAAAGGAAGTTGTTAAGCTCAGATGTTGATTTTGTAGTTTCATGACTCACTTTCTCAATAATATTTGGTTTGCATTTGTTTTGGGAGGGTTTTGCTAACTATGTAACTACCAACAAGGTATTCTCAGGTAACTTGGGGTTATATTAATATGGTTACGTTAGGCCTAATCATCAAAACCATGGAAGCTAATATCATCTGCTACCATTTTTTGTGAGGTTTTGTCATTTTTCTTTTTGGTGGGGCCAATTTTTTTAAATCTGTAATAGACCAACATGAATTCACACCCTGGCCACAGTGTTTGAATTATTCAATGACCTTTGACCCTTTAAAGTAATTTTTAAGTTATTTTTCCAGTCATTTATTGAGGTTTGTCTCACACAACCCAGTGAGCTCTTTGGGGCCTCTAGCGCAATTAACTAAGTGTCAACCATCAAGATGCTTTACATTACAACTTTTTTTGCTACTGTGAACTTGTGTGTGTGTGTGTGTGTGTGTGTGTGATTTTCATCATACTAATTCTAACAGGAAGAGCAACTGCTTACTATTGTAACCTTGCAAACTTATTTTCGCAAGCATGAATTTAGCTAACGTTTTTGGTTAGCCTACTGAAACATTTAAACAATATATACTATATATGTGTATGTAAAGCTACTTAATTGTAACATCCCCCAACTTTTGACTTTTCTTGCAGGGATTGAAGTAAGACTTCAATTGGATGGATCTTTTGTTCAGCAAGACCGGTTAGTGTGAACTCAGATCCTATAATCAGTTTTTTAGTACACTTAAATGAGGGAAGGAATCCAAGATCAGTGCTTTCTCATTCACTCGCTCACTTTCTCTCACAGAACTTTGGTTCTTTAATACCTTTCTTTTATGTCAGTGGCACATGTAGCTGTAATGTGCGTACCATGAGCACATGAGAAACGCTTTTCCTGCGAATATTTCAGCAGTTATTTTGTGTGTCCCGTATTTATGTCTGATTAGACCGAATGTGTTAGCAAAACGGCCTGAATCGATTTGCATTCATTTCGGAAACATCTGAAGCAGTTTCTCAGTCAGTAAAACAAACAAACAACACCGATATAGGCTACTTAAAGGGATAGTTCACCCAAAAATGAAAATGCTGTCATAATTTACTCACCTTCATGTTGTTCCAAACCTGTATGCATTTCTGTCTTCTGCTAAACACAAAAGAAGATATTTTGAGGAATGTTGGTAACCAAACAGTTGATGGACCCCAGAAAAACCTTTTTGGGTGAACTATCCCTTTAAGAACACTAACAACAAACAGTGTTGGACGAAGTGGATATTTTCCTACAAACAATTGAAACAAAAGGTAGAGGTAACTGAGAAAATTCTGCTACTGCTGTGTCATGTCAATTGGCGTCCATTCACACCGAAAGTTTAGTTTCGGTTTCACATTTAGTTGTTTTCTTATGTGGACATGCGCTAGATGGATGTCTTTGACAAATTTTCCCCCTTTTTTTCATTTTCATGTTGTAAAATCTAGAGAACATGTCTAGAGACACATTCGTTCTGCTCAGAATCTGAAGTCTTATAGAAATGCTATCATGAATGGTTAACTAACTAGAAAAAAAAAAAAAAATGTATATACATATATAGAATTTTTGAACTTTTTAGGGTTGTTTTTGCCCAAAAAGGCCTTTCTGAGTCCTGCAGACGTCGCTGTTATCTATTAGTATAAGATCAGGTCCTTCTCGTCTACATATTTACCACAATTAGGCCATAAAAGCCCATAATTCTCCATCTGACTCATACTGCATTTTTCCCACAGAATTGGTACACCCATCATTAAACATCCTCCGCCATTAAATATCCTCCTCCCCTCGCTTGTTAAAACATTTTTTTTTTGGCTAATTGGTTTGGATGTCAGATACACAGTCTGAGCTACATTTAGAAATTGATTTTCTTTCCAAATCTGCACAGAAAATGCATAAAATTTCCACAGATTCCTATAAGCAACACGGCTCAACCAAAACACGGATGAAATAGTCGTTAAAAAATCTGCGCTGTCTCTAAAAGCATTTGCTTGTATCATATTAATGTTATTTATGCCAATTTTATTTAAGGTTGTAAAGTCTATGACATGTACTGTGTCTCATGCACATTTATTTGGGGTTGAAGTGCAATTCATTCAGAAAACGCAACAAATTTCCTCAAATTTCCATCTGCCTCTATTCAGATTTCATCTATTAACAACTAGAATCAATCAGAATGCTGATGAACTTCCTAGTCATTACTATTAAACATCGGTGCCTAGTTTAGCCATTTCTGAAAACATTTACTTTCCACGTTAATATTATTAATACCAATTCCGAGAGTCTGTGACATGTACTGTGTGATTCATCATTTTGACCATGCACTTAATACAGAAGTAGTCCTGTACGCTTTATATATTTGATATATCGCTGTGTTTTGCGTATTGTTTCGTTTTTCTTTTACTTTGGAACTTCCTGTCTTTCAGCATGTTTGCTTTAAACACCCCAGAGAGGGAATAATTTTCCCCAACTCTAATTTGTAAATTGCATCGATCGTGGCTGGCAGGAGATATGCCGGTGGATTCATACAGAGCGAAGGATTTATTTCATTTTTAACAGGACACTGACACAATTCTCATTACCGGACAAAAATCATTAGCAGCTCCACAGCTACATTCAGACAAATCGAGTAACTGTTAATTTTTCCGCCGAGGAGCCATGGGATCCATGTGTGTGTGAGAGAGAAAGAGAGAGAGAGAGAGAGAGAGAGAGAGAGAAAGTGAAGGGGGGGTTGGATCTGGTGCACAAAAAAATATAATAAATTAAAATGGACGACATGAATTGAGCGCCGAATGTCAAACACTGTCAACAAGATGGCTCTCTGTCACGGGGAGAATTTGAGACATTAACAGCTTCTGTCATTCTGCTGACAAAATGGTAGCAGAGATTTCCCAGGGTGCCGAGATGACTGCTGGCGTTTGTCAACAAGCCGCTGTCAGCGCAGAGAGAGAGAAAGAGAGAGCGCGCGCGAGAGAGAGAGAAGGCATACACAGTGTCACTGACAGCTACCACACCAACATCCCATGAGTCCTCGCCACCCAGAAAGAGAGGGAGAACAAGTGTGAGGGGAAAAAGACAAGAACGGATGGAGGAGAAGAGGGAGAGATGGATGGATGGATAGATAGAAGGAGGGGTGCAGGTCTCTGGTGCACCTTTCATATAAAATTGCAGGAGGAAAATGAGCTGTCACTCCAATTCCCAGGATGCTTTGCTGTTTAGCATAAGTGCGCTGTGTGGGCTGCTGTCGGACAGACTGACTCAGAGAGATAATTAACTAAAGCTGCAGTTTTCCTCCTCTCCTCTCCCTCCCTCCGCCAGACGCCTTCTCCAGCGCTCATCTGCATTTTTGCCAGAGGCGAGCGGTTAGCACAGGAGCCGGGTGGAGAGAGGGTAAGAAGCCAATTAGTCAGGTGGATGGATGAATGATTGACAGCAGGCTGCTACCTGAGTCCCACTCTACATTAATGCTGCTGTGCTCGGCTCGGCCTCAAACATGCGCCAGTTCTTGTGTATGTGTGTGTATGCGCAGGCCTAGCGTCGCACGCCATGCCGAGATCATCCTGCGCCCCGGCGGCTTTGTGCGCTTCCCCTCCTGTCTGTCTTGCTCTCATCTAAACCCTTTTGTGGCAAGTCCGAGTCTTCTTTTTGTACCTAACACCCACCACCCTCAACGGAAAGCAAACCGACGTCTCGGCTACTTTAAGCATTTCCCCCGGATCTGTTTGTAGGCATCGTTTAGGATGCCGATAGCCGTATAACAATCACGTGTGTTGTATGGTATGCTATGCTCCTGTGATCTCACACAAACAACTGCAGAGTCTTGACCGTCTCTTAACAGTTAATGCAGATTCTTTAATAGGTCGGAGAATCAGCTCTTTTGTTCTGAATTCATGTCGAGATCGTATCGTGGTGCGAGCGTAAACTTTCACTGAACCACAGACGTCCTGCAGCGGTGTCCTGACAGCGTGAAGATCGGGATGATACGATAAATCACATTGTGTCTCACGCTTCACCACCCTTACTCGAGATAATTTCAGCCACATTTTTGTATTAGGATGCCAAGTCCTGATCCGGTTAGAAAAGGTTTTTGTCTGTAGGAATTGGCACAAATGAAAACAACAGTCTGTTCAATAGGTTGTATTGTGTTACACATATAATTTTTGTTTTTCAGAGCTGAATTTTCAACTAATCTGTTAACTAAACCATGGGATTGACTGCTCATCCAAACCGAAAAGCAATCGGTTCAACTGAGCTTGATCCGAATTAACATTTGATCATATTGGAAAAATGTAAGCAGGTAAACACTTGAATCCAACTATTTACTCACAGTTCCGTAATGCGTATGTTTACGTACATTTTATGTCTTACAAATGTGCGTTTGTTTATTTATATCTTACATATTACAAACTGGTCAGACTAAATGCTCTTCTGACGTATTTGGCAGCTTTATTTTTAGGTGTGTTATCAAGGCAAAATCGACTATGTACTCACTGGCTGCTCTGGTGACATTACAGCGGACGCAGCGATTGCACTATGCATGTGCTCATTAGTAATTGCACATGTAAATGCAATATTTGAAATTCATTGCAAAGTTTAGGGTTCATATAAACAACTTAATATGTGAAATCGGTTTGGATTCATTTTGATTGACAAAAATTATGTCAACAAGCCTAACTTTGGATCAGCTGAACGTTTGACACCAAAATATATGTATGTCCCTTTTTTTCACATCAAATTAAATATGGTGTCTTCCTGAATCTTGATTTGTAACCCTAGTCTGATGGATTCAGTTCCAAGAAAACAGGCCCGTGTGTAATTATTAGCTGTGACAATTTGCACGAATGACACTTGCGTGAATTTATGCATTGCTTCTTACCTGTCCCACAAAAACAAAAAAAACAAAAAAAATGTAATGCTCATTGCAAAGCTGCATGATTATATTCACGATAGAAAAAGTGCAAATGACTTTACTTGTGTTAAACATCCCGTCTAGATTTGATTTATTAATAAGCAACCTGAAAAGCTTTTGTTTTATGATTTACTTTTGTGTGTGGATGTACAAGTATGTACTGTTCAGTTGCAATCAGCTTTGAGTAATCA
Organism: Leuciscus leuciscus; assembly: GCF_965113295.1. Taxonomy (NCBI): domain Eukaryota; kingdom Metazoa; phylum Chordata; class Actinopteri; order Cypriniformes; family Leuciscidae; genus Leuciscus; species Leuciscus leuciscus. The sequence continues at coordinate 5,902,145 of NC_138743.1, forward strand.
TACAGTAGAATACAATGGAACAGTTATAGTATAAAATGTATTAAATGCATTAATGAAGTCAATATCAATTGCACTTGTTAATGCATTAACTTTGACAAGCCCTAGTTTTGATCAATAACAGTGTTACATAATGTGCACCATGTCTTCAAAACAAGACATTTCTTTTTAAGCACCCCTTCCAAATGTGAAGTTTCACACACAAAGAGGCAATTACTTCAAAAGAGCATTTTTGCTGAGCACAGTGAAGCTTGTCAGCAGAACTGACAGAACCGCAGGTCCGTGTGAGGTCTGGTTTAAAATGGCTGTCAGAAAGGGAGACCCAGCGTTTAGTGTCTGTTTATTGACGTTAAGCTAGTGAACGGAGGGAGGAGTGCGGATACTACACCTTAAGGGCATTTTTCCCTCTGGCATTTTACTGGCTGTGGCGTCATACTGCTAGCAGCATCAAAACACCGGCAGCCTTTCTGAGCTGACAAGATGAAGGGAACATTGAGAGGGCCGGTGTGTTTGGTGAGAGAGCATCATCAGCGCAGGAGATACTCAAAGATGCAATACTGCGCTGGGCTACTGGCAAACAGATGGGCCATCGACAGACTTCGAAGCTTGAAGAAAAGTCTTTTCATGTGCATTTTATGTCTGTCAGTTTTTAGAGGCAGGATTCAGATTTGAATGAATGAAGTGCTTTGGTATGTGAGGGAGAGAAATACCCTGTGTTCACTCTCAGAAATAAAAGGTTTATTGGGGTTCTTGACTCAGTTTTAAAGAACCCTTTAAGTCAAAAAGGTTATATTTGTCTTAAACGATTGTTTTCCTGTACAAATATATAAACATTCTTACTTGATTTGTACACTGACTTAAGGTATTACGCCTTGTTTTCTGATAGTTGCATCAGAATTATATGAGTTTATATACTTAAAACATATCTGGTTCTTGACTCAGTTTTAAGCCAAAAAGGTTCTTAAACGATTGCATAATAATTTCATGTTTAACAGGTTATATGATTAAATTTTTTTCTGCTAATAGGTTGTTTACAGGCTGTTATATAACATTTTGCCAAAATAAAAAATATATTAAAACTAAATTAATTAATTAAAATTAAATCCATAAAATGATTCCATGCTGGGAACCTGCAAAAGGTTCCATATACTGTATGAATCACCTGACAGAACCTATAAAACCTTTTTTTTTTGTAGGAGTGTCTTGGTCTCCAACCCCAAAAGGCTGTTTATAGACCGTCTGATTTATGCACAGAGCTTTCTGAAAATGCTAAGGGCCGATCTGACTTCACACAATTTCCAGGATTCAGGTGCACGGGTTTTTATCAGTCCGCCAGAAAACAAAGTCAAGTTCCCGGGCTTCTTCAGTGAGAGCTTCTGAGGTAGATCTACTCCAGGGGTTAGTAACTGATTCATATTTACATTATTTAGTTGTTTATTACAAAAATTGAAGTCATTTATGCCAAACTATTCTCTTGCAGGAATCGTTCCTCATCGTTGTATGAACTGGAAACCAAAGTGTGGCGAAACAAGCCAAGAGGAAAGTGCTGCACTTGAGCTGTAAGGTACGGTTTGGTCTGCTTTTCTTGATGTATTTTGTTTTCAGAAAAAAACTTTTTTAGAAGAGTCAAAGTTGGGTAAATTAAGAAAACTTGCTGATATATTTAGCTATTTTTAAAAAAGACAAACAAAAAGTTGTTTGTTTGTTTTATAGCACAAATAAGGCTTAAAAAAGCAACTGCTTTTTCATTTCACCAGTCAGTTGAATAAAATATGCTAAAAGAAGACTGTGAATACAAGCAGTTCAGTGACAAGGTGATAAGAGACTGAATTTTTCTTTTTTTTATTATTTTACCTGTAATATAATCTGCAAAACAAGATCTGCTCCAGACGTACGCATGTTTAGATGTAGGTTTCCACAGGCTTCTCTTATCATGTTGTCACTGAATTCCTTGATTCCACTGTCTTATTAGAGCTTATATTATTCATTGTGTGTATTCATATGTAGACATGTTTCCCTTTTCAAAAACAGCCAAATCTATTGAAAATTTCTGTCATTTTTCACATAAATGAATTGGTGATGATAACAGGTATTTTTGTGTGTGTGTGTGTATATATATATATATATATATATATATATATATATATATATATGTAGTCCTCACTTACTTTAGTTGGTTTCAAAGTGTTTGAACTTTCTATTCATCAAAAAGTATCACGGTCTCCAATAAAATATGAAGCAGCACAACTGTTTTCACCATTGATAATAATCAAAAATGTTTCTTGAGCAGCAAATCATCATATTAGAATAATTTCTGAAGGATCATGTGACTCTGAAGACTGGAGTAATGATGCTGAAAATTCAGCTTTGATCACAGGAATAAATTGCATTTTAAAATATAGTCAGACACAAAACAGTTATTTTAAAGTGCCCCTATTATGCTCGTTCAGATCATGCAGCGTGTAATAGCTGTTTGTGAATGTAAAAGGTCTGCAAAGTTTTAAAGATCAAAGTGCATGATACAGTTATTGTCTCTCAAAAGAAAGAATAGATTCTGAACTGCTGAAACAGGTCGTCAGTAATTCCAGTCCTCTGTAACATTCATATGCAACAATGTAACAAATTTGCATAATGCCCGCCTATGGTCTTCATTGGCTGCGGGCGAACAGCGTCTACTTTGACCCGCCCTCAAACACTGTAGCTGGGGTTTGTGTTGTGAACATGTCGAGAAGACACTGTTTTCTGCTCTGCAAAAGCAAATTCTCTTTGTAAACACTTCCAAAGGATGAGGATGTGAAGAGTCAGTGGTTAAAATTACCACTGCGATACAACAGCTGTATAACCATTAGATGACTGCTTCTCGAGGTCAACGCAGGATTTGCAAAAGGCTTATCCATTAAAGATGGGACAGTGCCCACTTTATTTGGACCAATTTGCTAACAACCTGTAAGCAGGGCCGTTGCTAGTGGGGTGAAAGTTGGTGACAATTATAGGGGCCCCACAAAATCCAGCAGTTATACTATATCGGCCCCTGTTGTATGAATAATTATAATATTTATATTAGGTTAAATTTGGAATTTGGAATTTTGCAATTTGGTTAAATATTTCTTTCCAAATATTTGCTTCTATTACCTCCCTAAAAATGGTTTAGTCCGATCTAAAGTATTTATTAATTGTTCAGCCAGTGACAAAAATTGTAAGTTCCACCCTAGCTCGTGAACAGAACCAATCAGAGTGGAGGCGGCAGTGCCTGAAGTTAACGATGAACTTGGTGGAAGAGCAGGAGAGTAACTGACTGAAAAATGACGGGGAGAAGAAAACATAAATCAGGGAACCAGAAACGCCATGAAAAGATGGAGAGGGAGGCCAGGAGAGTTGTTGTATCCCAGTCGATCAAGACGTTCTTAAAGACAACTTGTATTGTTATTTCGCTGGGAATAAGAAAACTGCCGTCTACAGCCTGCCGGGTCCTGTCACTCTTCATTATCGGTGCGCACCACAATCGACCGAATAATTACGTGGTCAAAATTCCTGTCTTTTTACACCATTGTAAATAGAGTTAAGAAATTGACACGAGTCACGACGCATTGCATTATGTAGCCTACCTGACCTGCCGGCTGATGATGTATTTATTACATCAAGAAAACACGAATACAACACACTGCACTTGGATGAATACATTTATTAGCTTTATTTAATAATATATTACCAGTTCCATATTATCTTTATTAAAAAATAAGACAATAAATTATTTATATTTTTTTTATTTGACTGCATTCTTGTCAATTTCAAATTTCAAATGTCATAAAAAACCCGAATCCTCTAGCTACGGCCCTGCCTGTAAGTATAATTAATTATTGATGTATAGGCCCTTTATTCTACTGGGTGTCAAAATACGTAGTTTTATATTTAGTTGGTCTCTGGCAAACCGGCTAACTTACTGTCTTACTGAAATACATCGGCTAAGCAGCTGTGGGCCACTATTACCTGAAACTGTGTTTGTTTATGCAGATTGACGTTCTTGAGTAATGATAAAGAATGGAGCAAGATTTGTTTTACAAACTATAATGTTACATCAGTTTTTCACTTTAGTGCTCGGCTAACGTATGATACAGTTCCCACGTATGCACCTCAATAAATTAGAAATACACCCATCGGCTTGTTGATGGACATACACTTGTTAATACTGATGGTGAGGATTTACAGTTGCAACATCTCATAATGTATGACAAACTGAATAGCATATCATTGAGAAACGTCCTCCTCGAGTCGTCCTTGCGATGAAGGTTCGGGTTGAATAACTCGTTCTTATAATGTTTCATCATCAGACTCGCGCTTAGATTGATATGGTAAAATCAACGCCATCGTTACTGTCTTTACAGTGTGTACAATCGCTGAGCTTTAGAAAGCCTCCAAAGCTGAAGTTCAGTTATGGTAAGGGGTGTTTGGTTTCGTAGACGCACTGTAAGCGATAGACCAATCACAACAGACTGGGCCGTCTGACCAATCAGAGCAGAGCAGCGGAGCGGAGCGGAGGGATTTAAAGAGAATGTATCTTTGGACGAGTCATTTTAAGGCCCCGATATACTCACGGCAAGCTCTTTTCCGTTCTTTGCTTAGGGGTAAAAAGAAGTTTGAAATACGTGAGCAGCGAAATACTGTTAGCGGCGTATTGTAAATAGGTGTTTACCAGCCGGAGAGAACTTTTATGGAAAGTTCTCTGTGGCAAGTTGTTTTGAACTCCAAAGACGAATTCCAATCAAACTTTATTTTGGCCTGATTTTGTTCGAAACTACGTCACATCAGTTCATTCTTCGATTTCGCTTAAAGTATATCGGGGCCTTTAGAGTCTTTGAGAAATGAGGTGATGTGCAATGTATATTTTGAGAAAATGAAAGGGTTTTTTTTTTATTTTTTTTTACTTTTGATGCATGTATGCCATCCTCCAAAACAAAACCAGGAACCTTAAAAAAATAGCATAATAGGGGCACTTTAAATTGTAATAATATTTCACAATATTACTATTTCACTGTATTTTTGAGCAAATAAATGCCCTTGGTGAGCAGCGGAGACTAATTTGTTTTGTTTTTACCTGACTTTGCTGCTCAAGAAACATTTTTTATTATCAATGTTTAAAACAGTAGACAACCGTGCTGAGAATTCAGGGCCAAGAACGGTTTGTAATCATGCCGTGCCGCACCAAGCTCAAGTGGAAATATGACTGGGATCGCAATCCTTACGTTTTTATCGGCCCAACAGTGGAAAAGCAGTTTTAGATTTAAATAGGCTACTGAAATTATGAGTAGCTTGTGGCCTGGCAAACTAGTTTCAGGCTTTTTTCCATATTTGGTTCAGTGTCTTGGTCCTGAGCTTGATTCCCTATTGTACCACTGAGTACCACCGTGAATACTAGTACATGCTTTTTTACTAGGTAACCCCTCAGGACGAGATGTCAGTGTCGCTGTTTTATTCATGTTTTGCAGCTTTGGTTTTACCACTAGAACATTACACGCACTAGCATTTTTCTGCCGCTGGTGTATTGCAAGAGGGCAATTTATGTGACATTTTCAGCTTTCAGAAATGCCTTATTATAGTAAAATACCATTTCAAATTTTAAATAAATAAAAACAATGTGTGGCCTGTAACATGCAACTAAGCAAAGAGTCATAATAGTTGTGCATTTCCACAGTTGAGGATGGATTGCATTCAAACCATCTGTAAACTATACCAGAGTTCAAAAGTTTTTACAAGTTTGGAAAACCTGAAGCCTGCATCTAAAGCTTTAGTGTGAAATAGATAGCTTCCCCGGCACTGCGTGAGATGATTTTGTGTGTGAATTGCCAGTTGGTTGTGGTTTATGTTGTACATACAGTATCTTTCAGTAAATGGGAGTTTGAGCCCCGGTGAAGGAGATGCAGTCACAAGAGCCGAGAGCTGTGAAAGCCTCCGTCGGGACACACACACACGCACATACACACTGTGCTGGGACACGGACACCTGCTCAATAACGAGGGAAAGGGAGGAGAGGATGGAGCGATGGTGGATAGACTAAATCCTTTTTTCCATCATTACCTCAGTCCCGGCCCAGCGATGGCTTCTCTTCAGAACACTCTCTGCCTTCTGCTCGTTTAATTAGTCTCAGAGCTGCTCTCTCTCTCTCACACACACACACACACACACGCACTTTAGCTCTCAAATACACTTCTCGTTCACTCCTGTAACCTTCCTGTTCTCTGTTAACTCAGAACCCTTCCTATGTTCCCCACATTTTCTCCATTTCTCTATCTCCCTTTAGAAGTCACATTCTAATAAAGTGGGATCCAAAAGTCTGAGACTAAGTTGGAAATGGGGGATTTTTTTATTATTATTCAAACCTGGAAATAAACAGAAATTGGATTTTGGAAGATTTTAAACAAAGTAAAGTTATGACAGAAGCTCAAGATGCTCATCTATCAACAGTATCTATCTATCTATCTATCTATCTATCTATCTATCTATCTATCTATCTATCTATCTATCTATCTATCTATCTATCTATCTATCTATCTATCTGTCTCTTCATCTATCTGTCTGTTTATCTATATATCTGTCTGTTTATCTATCTGTCTCTATATCTATCTCTCTTCATCTATCTATCTGTCTGTTTATCTATATATATCTATATCTATCTATCTCTCTTCATCTATCTATCTGTCTTTATATATATATATATATATATATATCTGTCTGTATTCATCTATCTATCTGTCTGTTTATCTATCTATCTATCTGTCTCTTCATCTATCTATCTGTCTCTTCATCTATCTGTCTCTATATCTATCTATCTGTCTGTCTGTCTGTCTCTTCATCTATCTGTCTCTATATCTATCTGTCTATATCTATCTGTCTCTTCATCTATCTATCTATCTATCTATCTATCTATCTATCTATCTATCTATCTATCTATCTGTCTGTTTATCTATCTGTCTGTCTGTTTATCTATCTGTCTGTCTGTCTATCTCTTTATCTATCTATCTCTCTTCATCTATCTGTCTGTTTATCTATCTGTCTGTCTGTCTCTTCATCTATCTATCTGTCTCTATATCTATCTGTCTCTTCTTCTATCTATCTATCTGTCTGTCTGTTTATCTATCTGTCTGTCTATCTGTCTGTCTCTTTATCTATATATCTGTCTGTCTCTTCATCTATCTATCTGACTGTTTATCTATCTATCTGTCTGTTAATCTATATCTGTCTGTCTCTTTATCTATCTATATATCTATCTATCTGTCTGTCTCTTCATCTATCTGTCTGTCTGTTTATCTCTATCTGTCTGTCTCTTCATCTATCTATCTATCTATCTATCTATCTATCTATCTATCTATCTATCTATCTATCTATCTATCTATCTATCTATCTATCTATCTATCTGTCTGTCTGTCTGTTCATCGATCCACTGCATTTACATTTGTTATAACTACAAACTAAGTTTCCCGTCTTTTTATTTATCTCTCTGTCTGTTGTTCTATCTATTGTTCTGTTTATCTATCTAAAGCTCCATCCATCCATCCATCCATCCTCCAATTAATGGTCCTCTTCTCAAAAGTATTTTTCTGGCATGATTGTTTTACATACAATTATCATATACATACAAGAATCATTACACACACAAATAAAACAGCGACAGAAAATAATTAGGTGCCAGTAGTATTAAAAATAATAAAAGCATTCTCTCTTTCCCTCTGTGTATGACCCTGTGGTTCTGACCCGTCCGTACCCTCTATTGAGACGGTTCTCTTCAGTCTGCGTGTCTTCTGCTCCGGGCCTTCTGACCGTTCACCCCTCATCGCCCGGCCTACACCTCACCATGATCTCTCGAGCTCATCCCTCCATCTGTCTGTCTGTCTATCTCTTTATCTATCTATCTATCTATCTATCTATCTATCTATCTATCTATCTATCTATCTATCTATCTATCTATCTATCTATCTATCTATCTGTCTCTTCATCTATCTATCTGTCTGTTTATCTGTCTGTCTATCTTTTTATCTATCTATCTATCTGTCTCTTCATCTATCTGTCTCTATATCTGTCTCTTCATCTATCTATCTATCTATCTGTCTGTTTATCTATCTGTCTGTCTGTCTGTCTATCTGTCTCTTTATCTATATATCTATCTGTCTCTTCATCTATCTATCTGACTGTTTATCTATCTGTCTGTCTGTTTATCTCTATCTGTCTGTCTCTTCATCTATCTATCTGTCTGTCTGTTTATCTATCTATCTATCTCTCTTCATCTATCTATCTGACTGTTTATCTATATATCTATATATCTATCTGTCTCTTCATCTATCTATCTGACTGTTTATCTATCTATCTGTCTGTCTGTCTGTCTGTTTATCTCTATCTGTCTGTCTCTTCATCTATCTATCTATCTGTCTGTCTGTTCATCTCTATCTGTCTGTCTCTTCATCTATCTATCTATCTATCTATCTATCTATCTATCTATCTATCTATCTATCTGTCTGTCTGTCTGTTCATCGATCCACTGCATTTACATTTGTTATAACTACAAACTAAGTTTCCCGTCTTTTTGTTTATCTCTCTGTCTGTTGTTCTATCTATTGTTCTGTTTATCTATCTAAAGCTCCATTTATCCATCCATCCATCCATCCATCCATCCATCCTCCGATTAATGGTCCTCTTCTCAAAAGTATTTTTCTGGCATGATTGTTTTACATACAATTATCATATACATACAAGAATCATTACACACACAAAAAAACAGCGACAGAAAATAATTAGGTGCCAGTAGTATTAAAAATAATAAAAGCATTCTCTCTTTCCCTCTGTGTATGACCCTGTGGTTCTGACCCGTCCGTACCCTCTATTGAGACGGTTCTCTTCAGTCTGCGTGTCTTCTGCTCCGGGCCTTCTGACCGTTCACCCCTCATCGCCCGGCCTACACCTCACCATGATCTCTCGAGCTCATCCCTCCATCCGCTGTCATTGCTCTTCAGAGGCTTTGTTTTCTCGCTGTCAGAAATGAATAATTTTGAAAGTGTTTTGAGCTGTTTTGAATATCTGATGTTTTTTAGCATATTATTAGTGCCTGGCACACAGAGCAAGTGCAGAATGTGAATTTAAATGAGTTTAAAATCTGATCTGAGATCCTGTTTACTGTCGAGCTAAAACATTTAGTGCCTGTGTTCGCTCCGGCACTGCGAGGAAAGTTTGGGTAAATTGTTTAATGTGCAGGGCTGGAGGGAAAAGATCGCGAGCAGAGCGAAAAGCAAACAGAGAGACAGAACTGCACTCCTTCAGTCTGTCTGTCTATCCTCTCTGTTCTCTGCGTCTGAAAGAGACACGCTGGTGTGATAGAGTTCACGCTGACAGCCTGACACCACTCATCTGTCTCCTGAGAGTCAATCATTCCAGACAGGTACCATTACTCAAACACTCACACACACACACCAGCCAGAACATGCACAAGAACGCACACCGAACAGGAAAGTCACTCTTTAGCATCTCACACAATCAAAACAACATACATGTGTGTATGTTACACACACAACTCATTTTAACACACACAAACACATCACATATATGACGCATCTCAGATGTAAATCGTGTGATTCAACTTCATGAACACACCATTTTATCAAATTAATCTTTTTAAAGAGGCTCTTCTTGGTTTCAGAAACTAAATTCACTGCAGGTTTATATGGAGGCCGCTTTGTTCAAATGAAATACTGTGAATTTAATTTTCTCCTGATTCTATAAATGAAAGTTTCTCCACAACAGCAGAAGCGTTCACAGGGCCAGTGCCTTCCAAATTGTCTTAAGCTGCAAATCAATATCTCGAGAAGATGAATTTGGATCTTGATCAACTTTGCATTGGGACACTGATGACTGTCCAGAGAAACAGTTTTCAACAATGTTGCACACACCAGGATCGATATGGTATGATTTATTAATATTATTATTGTGCATATTTAAAATCCCATGATGAAATATTAGATCAATTTTCTTAACATAACACTTTATACAATACAAACTGCCTTACAATTACAGCTTCACAGCAAATATCATAAGCAAATGTGCTTGTCTTCTATTATAGTTTAGCAGCCGATGATCAATGATTTTATGTTACGTTGTGGGAGTTTTAGGCAGTTTTGCGCCCCTTGAAAGCACCGCAGGAAGGGCGTTTCTCAAAGGTTCGTTGTAAATAAAAGTAACTAAATCACTTCTCACAAAGGGCCCGTTCACTTTGTTAAGGGAGCTATCATCATTTTGAGAAAGTATTTTTGTCTGGTATTTTGAAAAGTATTTTGGTGGTGCATTCTTGTGAATCAATTTGAAGAAATGTCTATTAGAGATATTACCTGGGGTTTACCACGTGCCACAAGCACAGTAGAGAAAGTACGCAGTATATTTGTAAATATATTTGAATTAAAGATATGTACAGTCTATATTGATGCGAATCTAACAGCTGATTTATGGCTACATCACCATAAGGTAGCATCCCAAAACACACAAAAGTGTTATGGTTAAGGTATACTTTAAATTTGTAATACAGAGGGAAATTTGTCTTGGGATCAAAAATACAGCCACTGCATTACATAAAACAAACAGTAAAATGACAAATGAAAATAATTGAATAACACATAAATTAATAATAATATATTACTAAGTGTTATTTAATAGCTTAATTGCAGAAGGGAATGGCTTCAAGGTGTATATGGTGACATATGACAGTAATGAATAGGGCATATTATGTTCTCCTCCTGATCCTCATTTTTCCTGTATGGTGTAATTTAGCATGACTGAAATGCTGTATTGACCAGTAAGGTTAATGTGAATTAATCTCCCTTCAACATTAGCCTATAAGATTTCAAAATGTTTGTCATTTTATTTAACTAAATATTTTTTTCCATGATAGTCTTGAATCATACTAAATTACTAGTTTTTTTTGTTTGTTTTTTTTGTAGTAAAGGTAAATATGGTGTTTTGGCGGGAACTATGGTAAAGGGAGAGTGATCAGTTCTCAGCAGATGTCGCTGTTGCCACAGTAATACTGACCGGCCGCGCGTGTGCGCGCTCGTTTTCTCCACGTTCATTAACTTGTTTACCAGTTCTGCTGGTGGACTTCCCGGTAAAGTGACTTAACATTAGGTTCTGAACGGTAGAAACGGCATCAGTGCGGCGCGTCCTCGGGCTTTGCGCCACCGTGAGCTCCACCGGGCCTCACCTGTCTCTAGCCCTCGCGCGCACTCTTCTTACCCGGAAGCTGCGCGAGTTTAATTAATATACCAGAGCTGCGGTTCGCGCCAGCAGGGGGCGTTACGAGCACACTGTCATCAAACCAACCGGGCTCTAACAAAAAGTAGCCTACTGTGGTAGGCCTATTATTGTATTCTCTTTAAGTAGATTTAGAATCTAAGCAGATTCATAATGTTTTGTCTATAGCTCACCTGGATACAAATCTACAGCATTGCAATGTTTTTGATGACATTGTAACATGCCATGTTTTTTAGGATTTTTTAAAAAACTTTTTGTTACTTTTGACAGTTGCGCTATTATAATAGCCTACCATGTTTAAGAATCTAGGTTAAAAAAACATGGTGCCACCACCACAGTATCCTATTTGTAAAGGATGACGTCAGATGAAAATACAAAGTTACTTTGATAAATAGTCTACTACCTCATATTACTCCAAACAAGGTAGTAGGTAGCCTACAGTAGGCCTTTGTGTCTAGATCCAAGCATCCCTGTTTCCTTTCAGTTATTCTGTTGAATATAGCTCCCTTTGATTGTTTTTGTGGATATATGGTATTTTGCATAGCCTATACTAATCATAAAATACCATTACCATGTTTCTGCAGCCTTTGCTACACCTCAGTATTTACAGTCTTCCTCTGTAGACTGTAGTTCCGAATTCAAACTCATTGATTAATGTCTTAAGAATAAGCGTTCACATATTTAACTGACTGAAATAACGAGACAAGATTCTCTTCCTGCCTCCAGGTGCAGATAAACACCAGCACATCCTCCCTACGACTCTCTCATTTTACTTAAACGCCTCACTCACATCACATAGGCCTATACACGTGTATTTTACCAATCTTTTTGTTGGTGAGTTTGAAATTCAGTGCAGCCAATTCTGTACTTGTTTGTAGAGCCGTGTTCATTAGCGCCGGAGTCAATAGCAGCTCTTAACGTATCTCGACTCAGATTAAAGGTTTAGTTTAGCTTTCAAAGTCTAACGCTCGGGTCAGGACTCGTTGGCTGTGTGGATTACAAGGGTTAACAGGCGACTTAACCGAATCAACTTAACCAGATAATGCAGATGATTTATTTCTGCCTGATTATTCTAATATGCTTTAGATTAGAATGATGACGACTGAAGACTCTCACGCACGCGCGGCACTAGAAGACATATAAACTTCCCTATTAGCTGCTTCAGTTAAAATGGCATTTGTGCAGTATTTTATCAGGCAGTTGACAAGTGAATTAGAGTTGGCTGTTAGCGCCGTTGAGCTTTATGACAATAGCCTTAGGGTCTCGCTAAAGATCGCTTCACCGCCCTGCTCAGCCCGCGCCGCGCGCTACCGCTGACGCTCAAACCGAAGTGACATGCTGTCATAACAATAGTTTACAAAAACGTGAAGTTCTGCGTTTGGGCAGAAAAAGCCAGAGAGTTTTAACTTCTGCGTCTGTCTCTTTTTTCCCCCCTCCCTACCGACATCCCATTTGCGCTCTGACAGATGTGGATGTTTTTAACTGTGCTAATGTTCCCCTCTCTCTCTCTCTTATCTGCCTCCCATACATAAAATGCTAATGGGATCATCATTTGTAAACGGGGTGTGTGTGTTTGTTTGGCCAGAATGTTGCTTTCACAGAACTGTATCCCTCTATGATTTGTTGTAAAGGTAAATATAGTGAAATATTGAACAATCCGGCTGCCCAAAAAAAAAAAAAAAAAAATGTACGCGCGCTGAAGAAAAAGTTTTTCTAGCTCTCACCAATACATCAAAGAATTGTTCTTTCTTATTGGTATTCTCTGAACGCATCTGAAGGTAGTGAGGTCGCAGTGAGGTCTGTAACCCTACACACACACACACACACACACACACACACACACACACACACACACACACACACACACACACACACACACACACACACACACACACACAGACAGAGTCCAAATGAATTCACACACTGTCATACACAAAGACAGACAGATGTATTGTATATTGTGTGTATGTGTGTGTGTGTGTGTGTGTGTGTGTGTGTGTGTGTGTGTGTGTGTGTGTGTGTGTGTGTACCTGGCTGCTCTGTGAAGTCTTTAATGGGATTTTGCCTCGGGCTGTTTTATTAAGATGTTGCTTTCTGCTGCCTGTGCAGCTGACACCATTCCCCCCCACCCCACCCCAAACACACACACATACACACACACTCCCCCCAGACCCCACCTCCAAATGTACACACACACACACTCACTCACTCACACTCACTTCATCCCTCTGAAATTTTTGCCACACTGCAGTCCTTGCTCTCAGTCTGAGGCCGGTGTGTGCATGTGTGAGAGTCAAGAGTCCTTATATCGGTTTCTGAACGTTTCCTCAGACAGGATCAGTTTAACTATACCTGAGTTTATGTGTTATGATGGATGAGAGTGTGTCTTTGTTAACACTGTGCTTGTGTGCGGGGTTTGGCAGTACTTGGTGGTTTCTTCTAGGGTTTGGGATAGTCTGGGATCGTATTCGGCTTTATATAAAAACAACAGAAGTTAACATTCACACGGTCCTCATGTTAACGTGTGGGTTTACCTATAGCTAGGCTACCTGTTAACAAAATTGTTAGCTAAAAATAAAAACCATCCTCCTTAGGGACATCCTCAGTTGCAACAAATATTCATATTATATAAAGTTAAATGTTTTAATTCTAAAAGGGCTCTTGAGAGATTACAGGTTAAAGCTTTGGTAATGATTATAAAACCATTGCAATATCTTTATTTAGATAGCTAAGTGTTTGCATATGTGTGTATTTTGGATACAAAGTTAAAGCTATAACCTGCGTTGATGACGAAAATGTGATGCTTAATTCAATGTTACTTGCAAAATACACCTGCCTAAATACATTTATTTATTTATTGTAATTGTAAAAATGCTCATTTTTTAGGGTTTGGGATCCGTTTGGGCTTAAATGTGAGTAATGTTCATAATTAGTTTTGTGTAAAAATAACAGAAGTCTATGATATGTCTTCATTTATATAGCGATACGTCAAGTTTGTTTGCACACACTTAGCTATATTTTCTATACAGATTTGTTCCTTGCTTCAAGTCAACTAAATCTGAAAAAACAAAAAACTCAATGAAAAAATGGGTGCATACTTTGCAAATATTTCCACTCAGAAATTTCTCGTAAATGTTATATTTACAAAGAAACAGCAAGTGTAACAATGAATTAAATGTGAAATTTTGAAGTAAAAGACGGAAATACTATTTTCTTGTAAAACGTACTCTACATTTATCGCTTTGTGAATCTTTATTTTGTAAAAATCGTTTAAAATAGTGTTCTTTAAAAAAAAAAAAATTTAATTTACGGGTAGGGCTAGGTTTAGTAAATGTACATTATGTCTGTGTGTGTCCTCGCATGGACTAGACTCCAAATGAAAAAATAAACGTGTGCATGTGTGTGGATGGCTGCTGTGTCAGGCTGATTGTGCTGTCAGGGTTCGAGATGCTCGATGAGCTTCCTGTTTGTCTCGCTCTGGGCACCATGTTCATCTGCAGACACTGACTGAGTGCCCTGTCTCTCTCTCTCTCTGTCTCTCTCTCTTCTCTGCTGTATCCCTGAGGCCTATAGATTGTGCAGAGCAACCTACATTCAGCAGCTTAAAGACACCGAGAGACAAGGAGGCTGGAAAGGATGGGACACAGCAAAGAGTGACAGAAAGATGGAGGAAGAAAAGAAAAGAGTGCATAACAGGAAAAAGGGTTCAGTTAAGCTCTTTCTCTAACACACATTTACACACACAAACACACACACACACATAGGGAGTTTGCTGGACACTGATGCTTTGTGACATCACAGCACTTTGTCTGATATTTTAAATATGAGGTTGAGACCCTGGTTGGGGGCGGAGCTTCAGAACATCGACTACTCATCCCATATAAGCACTGACTGAGTTGAAAATGACTGTAATTATAAAAACAATGTTTGCAATTTAAATTTATTTTATTGTACATATATTTTAAAATTATGTTTTTTTCAATCATAAAAGTCATATGACATGATATTATTTTAACACTTTACAATAAGGTTTCATTTTTTTAACATCAGTTAACTACTTTAGTTAACATGAATTAAGAAAGAACTACTACAGCATTTATTAATCTTACTTAATGTTAATCTCAGCATTTACTAATTATTTAACTCAAAAGTTGTATTTGCTAACATTAGTTAATACACTGAACATGAACAAACAATGAATGCGGTATCTTTATTAACTAACATTAACAAAGACTAATACTGTAGCAAATGCATTGCTCATTGTTAGGTCATGTTAGTTAATACATTAACTCATTTTAACAAATAAGACCTTATTTTATAGTGTTACCCTAAATGGCTTAATAAACCAATGAAATTGTGTCATAATGAAATTATAAAAATGTGTAAGTACAGAATATTTCTTAATTTATTTTATTTTATTATTTTAATTTAAAATATACAAGTGAGTCAAATACAAATTTTATAAAAGGAAAAATATACAAAGTAAAGAAAAAGTAAAGTTCACGGCTTACACTCTTTAAAATACGTCCAAGAGTTTTACAAACCGGTCTAACGACATTTTCACGCCCCTAAACATGACGCGGAACAAAAAGAACTGTGATTGGTTGCTTTACATGTCAGTCAGACAGCCTCTGGTCCTTAGCCAATGAAAGCCTCGATGGAGTCCTTCTGCCATCAGTCTGAAGCTCTGGCTACACGAGACTTGCATTAATTCACCGGGGAGAGATTGATTGACAGGCTGAGGGGTGGGACTTAGACTGACTGACAGCCATTAAATGTCATTAAGAGCAATTAGCAATTAATACAGAAGTTGTTAATCCCTGAAACAGCCGCAGTAATGAGAGTATGACAGCACACACACACACACACACACACACACACACACACACACACACACACACACACACACACACACACACAGAGTGACTGGTGGAGACCAGGGGAAGAAACATCAGTCAGTATCGATTGTGCTTTAATTTCTCCTGTCAGCCTTAGGCCTCAATCACACGCCACGTTTACAACTAAAGACACAAAAAACACATACATTTACACAGGAGCTTAGCAGAAACACACACTCATGTAGTGTGTCAGACTTTGTATTATGATTATTCAGTCCATTACTTTCTTTTTGTATTGAACTGCCAATTTTTTTCAGAGTTCCTTGATGAATGAAAGTTTGAACAGAATTTATTGTACTTTTTAAAAAAAGTTTTAATTTCTTTTTAAAAATCTTACAGACCCCAAACTTTAGGACAGTATTTTAATATAATAATAATTGTGTTTTTTTTCCACGATGTATATCTATTGTATATATATGTATAGTTCAAAAGTTCGAGGTCAGTAAGATCTTTTTTACAGTAAATTGAACAAACGTGACAGTAAAAACATTTATAACGTGAACGATTTTTATTTCAAATAAATGAACTTTCTATTCATCAAAAAATCCAGAAAAAAAATGTTTCAACAAAAAATATGAAGCAGCACAACTTTTTCAACATTGATAATAATATTAAGAAATGTTTCTTGAGCAGAAATGATTTCTGAAGGATCATGTGACACTGAAGACTGGAGTAATGATGCTGAAAATTCAGCTTTGATCAAAGGAATAAATTATATTTTAAAATATATTCAAATTGAAAACAGCTATTTTAAATTGTAATAATATTACTGAATATTGCTGAGCATAATCGACTTTTGACTTCTTTCAGAAACATGAAACCAATCTTGTAGGCTACTGTATAGGCTATATACAGTATATAAATCCAGAATTTAATGGATTTCATGGTATATATATGTGTGTGTGTGTGTGTATGTATATATATACCATGAAATCCATTAAATTCTGGCTGAATTTGGATACAGCATACTACTCATACTAGTTGTGATATATCTTTATTTGGCAGAAATAGTAAGAGTGCTTAGCCAGTCTCTCTCACTTTATCACTTTTGATTTCTGTGTCTTTGTCTTCCACTTTGCCTTTCCGCTAGTTTCTGTCAGGATGGTGTGAGCGAAACGGAGGGACGAGTGGAAGAGATGATTACAGCGGTGTAACTTTGGAGCAAAAGGACAGCGAGAGACGTTTCTGAAGCGTTGAAGGAGATACGCGGAGAACGAGCGAGAGAGCGAGAGGATCCGAAGGGTCGATTTATCTTACATTGACAGGAGCGGCTTCAAACGATGACCTTGAGGACTAATGAGAGTAAATGAGTGAAATATTTTTCACTTTTAAAAAGTGAAACTATAATCAAATGGAAGCCTGAAAGATGAACTAATGAGCTTCAGCGATGATGAAAGCGTGCGAGAGAGAGAGAGAGAGCGATACGGACTGATAGAACGAGAGAGAGAGAGAGAGGGAGGTAGTCATTTGGCAGAGCCTGCAGTGTCAGGCCCTCACTCCTGCCATCTCATTAGCTGACCTGACGACTGCCTGATTAGAATACGTTTGATGAAAATTTCAAGGATTTTTTCCCCCACTCAACATTCACTTTTTTTTTTTTTGGTGTGATTTAATAAATATTGCACAACTTTATTTTTGAGACACAGAAACTGGGAGGTAATTAATTAAGATTAAAGCCGTCTGGACCAAGTTGATTTACCGATTTACTATTCGCCCTGAAATCAACAAATATATTTATAACACAGAGACAGCAATGGACATAGAAACGTGTTGAGCACACAAGTCACACACTTGCATGTCAGATGTTATTTCACTCAACATAAACTGAATTTGTACCCTTCAAAAATGTATTTAACATCTTATTTCAAGCAGTCCAGTTTTTTCCAGATGCTTTGTTCTTTGGTGTTTAACACTGGTTTTGCAAAACCGCTTTCTGTGCATAGCGCCACCACATGGCTAAATGCTTCAATCTTATTTGTTGACGAGGCCTTGAAGCAAACATCTTGCTCAAGTGGGTTTGATATTTTGTGGTGATTCTCGTCGTTGTGATTATGGGATGGTAACCACAAGGAACTTTGTTGCTGTCTGATTTTTGATGCTCTTTTCAGTGAAGTAAAGACATGGCTTAGAGAAAATCCAAGGCACTCTTCTATATAGCCAGTAAAATAAAGGCGTTTTAAATAATTTTGAAGAAGAGTGCCTTGGAATTTCTCTTTTCCACATTTATTTGAATTCCCGACCCCAAAGAGCACCTTCAGACATCTGACTGAACTCCCTGAGCAGTTTTTTTGTCTTCATAAGTTTAAAGTATAAAATACCATAGAATTAACTGGAAAGCATTTTTTTTTCTCTTTCAGATATTTCTACTGTGCCAGAAACGTCAGGCTTCCCCAACCATTTGAACCATCAGGATTGGGCTGTTATTTTGGTAATAATTTCATATATCTACCTTTAGCAGAAAAGTAATCAATATACACATGTACACTACTGTTTAAAAGTTTGAATAGTACTTTTTACAAATTAATACTTTTAATCAGCAAGGATGTATTAAATTGATCGAAGGTGACAGTAAAGACATTTCTAATGTTACGCAATATTTAAATTTCAAATACATTTCATAATAAGATTTTTTTTTTTTTAAACATCAAATCATCATATTAGAATGATTTCTGAAGGATAATGTGACATTGAAGACTGGAGTAATGATGCTGAAAATTCAGCTTTACCATGACTGCATGCTTATAGTGATAGATAGATAGATAGATAGATAGATAGATAGATAGATAGATAGATAGATAGATAGATAGATAGATAGATAGATAGATAGATAGATAGATAGATAGATAGATATTTGCATACATTAATGTTAACTTTCAACTACAGTTTGATCCAGATTGTTTCATCCAGGTGGGGTGCTGTTGAAAATCAACCCTGAAAACCACAGGTTAGTCACCAAATGTTTCTTCTTTAGTGCCTAAGTGTGTCTTTTTTATGTTAAAATGTTGTCATTTTATGCAGTGACACTGGCTGGGGCGACTGCATCTGAAAACTCAGGCAGCTGACCTGTTGCTTTGCTGCCTTATCAGGCAATGACTTTGAAAGTGATGGTAATTCATACTTGGAATTTATTCTCTGCATTTAACCCATCCACGTTACTCCTCCACTTACATTTTTCCTGCCGGTATTGAAAATCGACCCAGCAACCTTCAGGTTACAAGTCTGACTCTCTAACCATTAGGCCACGACTGCCTTCGGAGGCAGCATTTAGCGTTTGCGCACGAAGGTATCTTACGAAACTGATTTCAGACAGATATCTGACTAATCTGTAAGGGTTTAATGATCTACCGCAAAATAGAGAGAGCTTTGGTGATAACTAAGCAAAATATAATTACTACAATTGTAATTTCTTGCTAGGCATCACATTAGAAGTGGAAAACATTGGTCAAAAACTTACATTTAACTGACCAACAACCGCAACTTTCAGACTCAAATGTAATTTGTTCATCCTAACTGTCACAGAATGGAAAGCACAGGATTGTGGGATATCAAAGGCAGCCAAGGATACTGTGCTGCCTTCAAAAATCGATCAGATGAGGGTATTTCAGGAGACAGAAAGTGAAGCTAACTTTGGATTTGGACGTGCCTTGATGCCTTCCTACCTTGGAATGCATTCTCCGAAAGCAGCATTATTAGAGGTATAGCGGAGGATCTTTCCAAATTTTAGATAAGACCCGCCCTCTCCACTTTTTGAAAAGTTTGATTGATTCACCAGAATGATTGACAATTAGGAGGACCAATAGTATAGGTTACCCACCAGGAAGTAAAACATCCTCCACTATACCTTTAAGCTTTCGGACGCATCCCAGTCGTGCAGAAATGTCACGCTTCACCCTTTGATCTCAATCTCTATCACTCCCGATTTGTCCACATCAGGATCCCTCAATCTGTTTCTGGTTCACATAAATGGTTTGTTTAACCGGCTGCTCTTCGAGAGCTCAGTAAGCACTCATTCTGTGGTCCGATTCATTTGTGCAGAGTCAATTCCCTGTGGAAGATCTAGGAGGAGCTGTTTGTTGGGCTGGAGGAACTGCCCTGTGGCGGCTCTTTGAGAGGTTAAGCTGGAGATTGTCATTGCCCAAGGTGAACTGGCTTTCAGTGGTAACCCGGGTGGAAACTAGAAAGGAGAGTTCAGGTCAGTTATAAATTCTAACAGCTCCATGCAGCGTCACAAAAAAAACAATTAATAATAGAAAATATTCTCTCTAGTTGCTGGACTTTATTTAATGAGTCCTAACCTTTGGAGAGAAGGAAATTATTTATGTATCCGGTCAAAAGTATGAATATGCAAATACAGATTGCACCCCTGGAGGACAGCACACAATGACAATCCAATGTCTATATTTTCATATTTTCGTTTGTTTTATTCATCCTCCCCTAGACACGCACGCGGAACCGCATGAAAAGCCATTACTGAAAACAGCCACAGGTGGTGACGGCTAATGCGCAACTTCCCAGCCAATCCGAACCATTCGTTGCCTTTTGCTTTTTTCCTCCACATCTATAAGTCGTAATTAAAATCAGCTTTGCATAAAAAATAGTTTCCCTGCGTGAGACGAGGTTGAAGTTAAAACGTGACCCTTTCTGGCCCGAGAGGACGTGCGTAGTAATGAACAAACTATCTGACACGAATACATCCAGCAGCCTACGTTTACATCCACCGACACCGACGCTTCTACAAGCACGTACTTGCTGTTTACTAATTCATTTACGGGAAGAAAAATTCTGTCTTTATTCTCTGGCTGCGGAGTTAAATACTCGGCCTTGAGAAATCAGACCATCAGCCTCTGAGCTACAGCAGCTGCAACTAAATTAGTATGCCATTAGCATGTTTTATTTCTTTAGGTGAGGAATTACATTTGAATATTAATTTGACTGCATGTTTAAAGGCAGTGCTTACCGGATCTCCATAAATTAGCTTTAAAATGTGGATTAGCCCCCTAGCGTCATACGCCAGTGCAAGGCAAGAGACAAGACTATCGTCTGAAGTGAGTGTGTTTTTCTGTCTCGGATCGCCACGAGCGCTACGTTGGGATCGTGACCCGTCAGGCCTTGCGCCCTAAAGCCCGGTATGATCGTAACACGACGTGGTCTGTGTAGCGCTTATGTCACTGATAGCAACAGCATTCAAAGCGCTCCTATGGCTGGAATACTGTCACAGCTTCAACATGTCAAAGAATTTCAAGTAGGCATGAATGTTTTTACATACTATATTCCCAAAGCATTTATACACATGCATTAGAAAAGTGACAATAATGGTAACAAAATATTCTTTAAAAAACATTCAAAGTTAATGTTAATTAAATATGTTTTTAAAAAAATATTTAATTTTTAATTTTATTTCAGTCTTATTTTGGATACTAATATAGTTTGACAATTTTTATATTTTATATTTCCATTTTAATTTTAGTTTAACTTGATGCACTAAAATAAAAATTAATATAGACATACAAAAAAAATATTGTTAATATTGTTAAATACAAGAGAAATATTGTTTTGGCAATTAGCTGAAATAAATTAAGTTTTAAGTTTTTTTTAAGTTTTTTTATTGAGTTTTAGTTAACTGTAAAAACCTTGGTTTATTAATTTGATATTTTTTCATTCTATTTTGTGTTGTGACTACAAACTGATTCAGAGCTGATCTGAACTGATGTGCACGTGGAAAAACATCATTATGTTTGTACAGTAACATGATTTATTCTTCTGTTGAACTCAAACTAACATATTTTGAAAGTCAGTGGGCTCCAAACAACATTGAAACATTTTTCAAAACTTAAAGTTATGAACTATCCCTTTAAGAATTTAAATCGATTGACAGCACTAATAAAAATAAAATAAATGTAAACAAATAAAAAAGCGGATAAAGTAAAATAAACTGGACATAAAAAATTCTTTGTTATTTTGTTGTGCAGACAACTCTTGAATATAGTGATCAAAGCGATTGGTTTCTGTGGGGCGAGCAGCTCAAAAATGAGTTTGGCTGCAACAGATGCACAACTGCCCTTTGCATTTGATGATTTATCTGATAAAATGGAAAAATATGGAATGAGGATTGTTTTTTAAAAGTATCTATCTCTTATTTTTCTAAACTTCTCATGTACATTTTTCCTCCAAAGACACACATACACCCCAACACATCTGTGAAAGAGTGCGTCATCTCATTCTGTTTTAAGAATTATACTTCTTCAAGAGAGCAGACACCATATTCATAAGCTTTGTATCTGGTGGATATTCTTCAAACATTCAACAATCAACATTTTAGCAATGTATTGCATATAAACAAACACTTCATAATGTGCATATATGGAATAATATTCTGTTTTGTGCATAAGTTAAGTTTTTATCCATATGTGTTAGCTTTGCTATAATTTGTTTGCTGTCTAATAAGAATGTCTCTTAGCAAGACTCTTAGTATCTAATAGAGGCAAATGTCTTTAATGTGAACTAAAGGCTTTAAAAAGAGCCTTTTACGTGCACTTTAAAAAAATAAAGTTTCTATATTGGCATCTATAAAGAACCTTTAACATCTGTAGAATCCTTTTCAATGCACAAAAAGTTCTATAAAGTGGAAAAAGTTCTTCAGATCATTAAGATGTTCTTCACACTATGGAAAACAATAGTTATTTTAAGAAATGTTGACTGAAAGGTTCTTTGTGGAACCAAAAATGGTTCTTCTATGGCAAAACCCCCGGTAACACTTTATTTTACAGTGTCCTTGTTACATATGTTACATGTACTTACCATAGTAATAACAGTAAATTATGCATAATTACATGCAATTAACCCTCAACCAAACCCTAATCCTACCCTAACCCTATAGTAATACATGTAGTTGCCTAATATTACTCAGTACTTAAATATATAATTACACTGTAACAATGACACCTTAAAATAAAGTGTAACCAAACCCCCTTTTGGACCTTTTTAAGAGTGTGTTCCACTCCAACTATTGAAATACGTCAATACAGAATAATGCAAGTAACTATCAGTCTTTACTTAACCATGGCACCCATCAGCATGCTGAAAACCATTTACTTGATCTGAAGGGATCACTGTGGTCAAGGGACGAGACAACAAGTGGTAATAGCTTTAAAGGAAGGTATAATTGGTTATAAAGAAAACAGCAAAAGAGAGAGGGAGATGAAGAGCGGCAGACAGTGGAGGGAGAGCTGAACGGGAGATATGTCTGGATGAGTGTGTTAGAACCGAGGCCTGGGGCCATTCTGTGAGCGAGAACCATAACCTGCCTAAGGGAAGAGGGACTAGCCTCTGCTAACACAGGTGAGCGCATGCAGTTTTAATACAGCTGTTGTAAACATCATTATACACCTTTAGCACAGGCTTCAGATGTATTTACAGGGCGCTAAATGGCATCTTTCGTGAGGCCTTATGAATGGCTGATGATATTGACTTTTTGTGTGACTTATAGCTGTGATAACTTGTGAAATCTGTATTTATAGAGCAACGTGCATATGCTACTGGTTGTAGTTCCAGGTTTTAGTTTCCAGCATGCAAATGTGTAAAATTATGTAAAGACTGATAGTTAAAGGGATATTTCACCCAAACATTTTTTATTCTGTCATCATTTACTCACACTCATGTTGTTCCAAACTTGTATGAGTTGAGGGTGAGTAAATGATAACCAAATTTTCATTCTTAGGTGAACTATCCCTTTAATGAACTTTGGCACATGTTTTTCTTTCCTGTGTTAAATTATTTCCTGTTAAAACAAGAAGTTTGGTTGGAACATGTGGAAGAGCCCTGTTTTAAACTTGCCAGAGTTATTTGCAAAGCTTTCCTGGAGCTCAAACGGTAGAGCATGCTTGCAACACCAAGGGTTCAATTCCCAGGGAATCTGGTTTTAGTTTTCGTCATGCAAATGTGTAAAATTATGTAAAAACTGATCGTTAAGCTCTTTTGCACATAAATGTTAAAAGTGATTAATGATTATGTAGAGACTGAAAATAGTCACAAATTAATCAACTGTTGACATATAGTAGTGCAGAGCTAAAGGCTTAGATCATTTTGCGAAAGTTTGTTCATGTTGAGATGTCTGATTTTTTGATTGCACATTTGTTAGACACAATGTGTGACATTGAGAAACTTGTGAGTTTTGAATTATTTTTTATTTTTTTATTTTAATTATAGTTTAAGTTTTAGTCATTTTGTTATGTGCTTTTTATTATTTAAGCTATATATAGCTTTCATTTTATTAAATTTTTAGTCATTTTAGTTGCCAAGCCAACATTTCATTATATAAATGAGGTTTTTCACTCATTTTATTTCTACTTTATTTCAATTACCAAAAATGTTAATAGTTTTAACAATGCCAACACTGCTCTCCAAATACTCTCTACTGAATTTCATTGCTGTGTAATAGAAACAGCTGGGATATTACAGAGATCACATGAAATTCACACTATGACATCTGTTAGTTGATATGGTTATGTGGCTCATAAATGCATGTTTCTCCACAGGCTTGGGTTTATGTTGTGGTTGAGCTGGTAAACCCATGAGGTGAGCAGATCCTAACCCCGCACACGCACGAGAGACGCTTGTTTATCTACCGATTCGTCTGTGAGCCTTAAGAGAGCGAACTTCGCTGGATTGGGATCTGAAGCAGGTATAGTTTTTATGAGATAAACACAGGATTTCCTCAAACCCAACAGGGCTGATTTTAAACATATTTTTGACTGTCTATTACAGACATCTTAAATATTGATGGACAATCCAACCGTAAAGTGTGTCCCTGAGGAAATCTAAGCTCTTGTATAAAGGCCTAAAGCAATTTTTTAATTCACATCTTGATATTCTTGATTTTCTTCCTGTTTTTAGTCAGACAGTCTCTGAAATCTCCCCTACACCACAATGTTTGTTTGCTTTACAGGAAAACTCAGGCACAAACATACTATATATTTTTCAGTAAATCCATCCAATAAACACATGCACTCATTATTTAGTTATTAGTGGGGCTTGTTAAGACTAGCATCTGTTGCTCCTAATCAGTGGTTTATTTAAACAACCTCCAAAATGTGTTCCTAA
This sequence comes from Leuciscus leuciscus, assembly GCF_965113295.1. Lineage (NCBI taxonomy): Eukaryota > Metazoa > Chordata > Actinopteri > Cypriniformes > Leuciscidae > Leuciscus > Leuciscus leuciscus. The sequence continues at coordinate 5,927,419 of NC_138743.1, forward strand.
GTGTTAAACTTTAACACAGTGGCTTTTACATTTACAGAAATGCACAATGGCACCATTTGTGTATATGTGCAACAGACAGAATTGATTTCTTAAATTATTTGCTTTTCTAAGTGATTTTTGCCTGGTGAACTATAAAACAGGTGAAACATATCATAAAGTGCTTTCATAAATTTGTCAGCATTTTTCTACTTTGTAGATCATTTGTTCATTTGTAAACAAGGAATGGTTTTAAAATGATTATCAACACTGAGGAAAGAAATGTTGTCAAATTGGACAGTTGCTGAACAAAATAGCATCTCTCCATCTGAGCAAATAAAGAAATGATTCGCTAAATTATAGAATACAGCATAAATTCTCTTTTACTGTATTTCCATTTTTCTTATCAATATGTATAAAAGCAAGTTGTTGCATCGGTTAATATGTGGTATATTTTGGGCATTTTTAGGGTGAACGTAGTTATTGAGACTTAAAGAGATGACAATTTTGTTATTGTATACTTTTATGTGTTCCAAACCTGTATAACTGACTTTCTTCTGAGAAACAACCCCCTTTGATTTCTATTGTATGGACATTTTTCAAAACATTTTCTCTAATGTTCCACAGAAGAAAGAAAGTCATACAGGTTTGAAACGAGTAAGTAAATGATCACTGAGTGTTCATTTTTGAGTGAACTATCCCTCTTAGCAACCATTCAGAACACAGCTCAGTTTTGTTTGGCCGAGCACAACTCGCATTTTCCTCCGAAAATGTCGTAATGCTGGCATTTTTATGCACTATATAAAGCGTGAGATATCAGACATTCAGATACTGCGATTGTGGAGTCAAGGTCTGAACCCTCCCTCGACAGACACTCGCTCTGCATATGCCATTATCATAATGAGCACACACGCATAATTTATAGTTTCTTTAACTAATTAACACGACCACAAATAATAATATGAATAATAAATAGCTTTTTGAATTTAATATCCTGATGTAGAGCTCTGTTTTTTCTTTTGCTTTGACTTTTTCAGGAATTGTTTGCCTCTTTTTGGTCCCATCCACCAAAATGCACCAACACATTCACCTTTATGTGCTATATTGCACTGCTCTCTCCTGCATGTAAGATTTATTCTCACATGTATCTTTAATTCCTCCATCAGAGCGGAGTGCTGTTTGAGTTGAGAGGGAGGCAGGCGGCTCAAAGCAGACGTGTCAAACCAAAGTAACAACCTTAAAAAACGATTTCTCATCAAATTAGGCTGCAGTCCCGTGTCCCACGGTACCTCAAATAAAAAGCAACCATCAATTATGGATATGGCCCTCCTTCCAGACTAGAGTTATATATATATAAGTGTGTGTGTGTGTGTAGCATTTAGAGTCTGTCGCTCATATTATCTGCAGCTCCTCCCAGGTGTGCTGCTGAACATTTAATGACGTCCTCAGGGCAAAACACTTAAGGGTTAACCAGTCCGCAACAGCCCAGTAACACACTCACACACACACACACACAAACTCCCTTAGACACAAATTGACCCCTCTAGCTTCCTTGGGTCAGTTTTCCCTGGATTGGATATCAGTAAGAAATTCAGTTAGGCAGTTTCAACCGATTCTTCTCAACCACAGTCTCCGTAACCGAGGCCTTCATGGATAAATCAGGAAGGTTATTTTCAGATACTGCTGTTTATTCTGATCATATTCATAGCTGGTGATCCACGTAAATTAGCAAATGGACAGAGAAACACTGCGATTGGCTGTGTGGAAAACAGAAAGTTTCCTATATTAAGTACATTTTTTTGTCTTAATAAACTGGGTAAAATATTAAAATCACAATTTCACAATAAATCATATTATATGTGGATGACATAGTCATGAATTAAAAAATATTTCACTATTTCTAAAATTACATCAAGTGTATGTGTTTCTTCTTTTTTTCTTTCTTTAATTAAAACAAGCAAAACATAATAATTTTTTACAGTTATGTTTTAAGTTTTAATTTCTTTTTTTTCTGTCCTCAAAATAACACTTTCCATTCTGTTTTCTCTTTCCAGTCTTGTAAAATCATTCTAACAAACAAAAGCCAGTTCCTGTATAATGTCATCCTACAGGAAGTGACATCATTTTGGAGGGAAATCGACTGCAGCGCAAATATCGGTGAGTATTTAGCCGTGGATTTGATGAATTCTGTGATGTTTTTTGGTGTTAGTTGGTTTATTTCGCTTGCAATAGTATTTGATACTATCAAAATATCTAAAGATGGTTAAAAAATCTAAATAATTAGGTTGACATGTGTAACGGTCGCCAGCTAGTAAGAGCTGTGCGAGTAATGAGTTAACATGCAAGTTAACTGTCAGCCCTTTTGTGAAAAATGGCTTTAGCTAATTTATAATTATATTAGTCAAGTTAAAGGGGTGAATTCAGGTTGATTTGGGGCACTTTTTTTCCGCAAAAAGTGTCCCAATAAACCTGAATTCACATGAATTAAAGTTTACAAGCATAACAGGATACTCAAATAATACTGCTTAATTTACTTTGTTAAAATGGGCTAAATCAACACAAGTTCTGAACATTTTGTCATAAGTTGGGAACATAATTTCATTACGTTTATGTGTAAAATGGATCAAGAGAATACACTTTAACAATTAATTTTAATTATAATTTTAATTTAAGCTATAAAGTTTTGTTTTATGTGTTTTGGAGTAAAAGTAAAGGCATGTCAGTGTTTAATGTTCAATCTCTAATTCTCTATTATGTTAATGAGTTTTTATGACTCATCACATGATATATTAAGTAAAAGTTTTTTGGTACCTAGTAGTTAATTAAAATAATTTAATTTGGATTTTTATTATGTTTACTTAATTTAGTACTATACAAGATATTTAAACTAAACCTTTGTCTAAATTATACAAAACTGTGAAAAGTTTCTCAAATTTAATTTGATTAGCTTAACCAATTTTTATTTTATTTTATTTTATTTTATTTTATTTTATTTTATTTTATTTTATTTTATTTTATTTTATTTTATTTTATTTTATTTTATTTTATTTTATTTTATTTTATTTTATTTTATTTTATTTTATTTTATTTTATTTTATTTTATTTTATTTTATTTTATAGAATGGCCCAACTGGTTTAGATGTGCAGTGCTAGTCTGTTACTGGCACAAGCTGGTTAAGATGGTTATTGTTGCAAGTAGCAGGACTACATACCGTAACTACCAAAATGATGGGTTTAACTGGTCATTTAAGCTGGTCACTAGCAGGTGTTACTCAGCCGAGTGGAGCATTACAGTAGTTGATTAGACGCTGATTCTCTTAGACATAAACAGACCGTACAAGCTGATCTTAGTCTCTGTCGTGCATTTTTCAAACTTCACCAGTTTTCAGGGTTTTATAAACATCTGCATCAGAGGTCCCATGAGGGCAGGGATGTCCAGGAAAGACCAGAACACACACATTCACACACACACTCCGCTTGGCGTGGCCGCCCCCCTTTCCATGCTTCCTTCCGCCTGAGTTTCCATAGCAGCATGCAACGGCCAATCAGATGGCAGGGCCTTAGCGCAGACTGGCAGATTTGAGCGCCTGACGCTGACACGGCCCGTCACCGTGGAAACCCCCCCAGGCACTGTAGCAGTGGGGGGGGTGGGGGGGTGTGTTGTCTGGGTGAGCTGGATGCTAAATGGCCTGCTGTCTGTCAGAGCGTTCCCATCATCCTTTGCACGAGTTCAGTGTTTTTAGTGTCAGGATGAGCGTCTGAGTGACATTTCACATAGTGAACAATATTTATGTAAGTAGTTCTGAATCATTCTGTAAATATGTCTCGACGTGTGTATTTGATGAATTGGTGAATCTTATAAAACCTGCCAATATCTTGTATAGCTCATGTTTCACCCGCCCAAAATACAAAGAAATTTAGAGAATAAGAATAATTTTCTTATTTTAAGGTCAATGAGAGCTACACATTTTCCATAATGCAAAAATAAACTTCTAAAATTATAATGGTTATTATTTTTTTTTTATTATCATACTACAGTATTTTGGACTGTAATACAGTAAACAATAACAGAATATAATTAGAACCTAATGACAATCATCATGAGAATAATGGGAATTACAAAATAATACAAATAAATAAAAATGCAAAACATTTTCAAATGATGGAATTGGGAATTTGGGAATTAAAATATGAATTTAATTTCTGGGGACATTAAGGATATTTTCTCTCTAAATTTGTATTACTATGATGCAAAAAAAAAAAAATGTAATTTTTTTTCTCATTACTGTAATTTTGAAAGAAATATATATATATATATATATATATATATATATATATATGTGTGTGTGAGAATGTGTGTTTGTGAGTGTGTGTGTGTGTGTGTGTTACCCACACGGCTATGGAACAGAGTACATTGGCTATTCATTACAAGATACTTCTTATCAGATCCAAAGCCCTCCAAGGTATTTCCCCTCGTATATTTCTGATCTGATTCATAACTACGCCTCAGTTCGCACACTTAGATCATCTGAGACCGGTCTGTTGATCATCTGTTGTTGGTCCCACTGTACAAACCAGCATTGCGTAGTGGAAGGGCCTTTTGTATCTCTGCCCTAACACATCCGTGACCTCTCCTCATTACATGTTTCAGAAACCCACCGTAAAACATATCTCTTCGCTTCTTTTATCTAAGATCCCTAACTTTATGATATGTTCATGTTATGTATGTTATCTATACACTCAGTGTATCTGTATTGTCTCTTTGTAAAGCGACTTTGGGTTTGCAAAAAAGTGCTAAATAAAATAAATGTATTGTTTTTACACTCTAAAAAATTATTCTGTGGTTTGGTAAATATCACAGTAATATTTAACTTTATTAATTTAATAAAATCTCTGAATATCATTTACTTGATAGGCATGAATGTCATGTATGCCGGTGGTTTTATGGATTACTATTTTACAGAGGTTTAGAGAAAATAAAAAAAAAGTTAATATTACTCATAAATAAAAACAGTTAATATTACTCATAAATATTGTTTTTTTAAATGTTTTTCCCCAATTATTTCTACTCAATTTAATTTGTTAATATACCAGATGCAGTTACTCAGATCTACTTAATTTTTTTACTTACATTTACTCAGTTCATACAGTGTATTGTAATTGATTTCACTGCTTTAAAATGTAATCAATATTTTTAAGTGTAAAAATGTTTCACCCAAAAAATTTAGTAAATCATAGTAAAACTTTTTAGGGTGTATTCTTATTTTAAAAAAAATCCAGATGCATTACAGTAATGAGCATTTGGGGTCAAAATTTGCTTAATTGTCATGAAAGTAATACAGATTATAAAAAATAAAAATAAAATAAAAAAATCTTACGGGTCCTAAAAACAGGCTTCATTTTATTTACAATTTTTTTTCTTTCTTTCTTTTTTATTTAGATTTTTGCATGAAATGTGACCTTGATATGGTTTCATGAGATTCACAGGACTAGATACATGTATGTATGAGAACGTGTGTGTGTGTGTGTGTGTGTGTGTGTGTGTGGTGTGTGGGAGGTGGGAGGTGGGGGGGGGTCTCGGAGATGTCAATAATGTCAGTTTTTAAGGTGATCGAGGCATCGTGCCGTTCCACCGGTTCTGCTTATACACTGCGCTCGTCTCTCTCTCTCTCTCTGCCAGGATCACTCTCAGCTCATCCCTCTCTCTCTGTCATTCCCTATACATCTCCTCAGCTCTATACGTTCACTCTATATCCGTCTGTGGAGCTCAGCTTCCCTGCATTAATTCAACTCGGCTTCATTAAACCTGACCACTGGAGAATAAGAGTCGTTCTGTTTCTGGCCCTGAACCGCAGTGTGTGTGTGTGTGTGTGTGCGCCCCTCAGTCTGAGTGTGTGAGGAAGACTGAATTAGTGTTTGCATTTATGTGAGGATTGAGAAAATAATTCATGTGGATACAGTAGGAATGTGTGCTTGAGTGTGTGTTTGGCTCTTGGCAGCTCATTACAGCTCAGCAGGTAATTGGCCAGACAGGTCGCCCCAAGGAACCCTGGGAACAGAGCTGGGGGGCAGGAAATGAGCAGTGACCGCAGCAGACCACTCAAACACGAGTGTGTGTGTGTGTGTGTGTGCAGGAGTGTCATGACCGCGCTGTTAATCGTACGGTTAGCGTTCACTAACCCGAGTGCAGCCGCCACAGTGACCACTAACAGACCTGTCTGCCCGATCTACACATGCATATTATACTGTCTTTAAAATGTGCACACACTGTTGCTAGAAATCAATTCTGCACTGATGTTCAGTTTGTGGTGTAACGGCACACAAAAATTATGATTCGCTAAGTACCAAAATTTTGAAGTCACGGCTCGGTGTGTTTTCCGTACAGCGGGGGGGGGGGGGTTTAATTAATTCTTCTTAATTAAACAGTGCTTTACTGAACAAACGGTCTGAAATAAAAAATCTGTTAATACTCCTGCAACCAGCAGCAAAACACGTCTTTCTGCAGTTTGTGGGGCTGTTGTAAATGGGAGACGAGATCTGAAAGCACTTCAACTTTTGGAAAAATATTTTAGCAAAATGTATATGCTCACATTTTATTGTCTGTTAGGCGCTTCTTTAGCAAAGTCTGTGAAGTTTAACAGAGACTCGCTTGCTGTCAGAATGATCCTTTATATACAAAATGGAAATACTGGTGTGACTTTCTAACATTTACAGATAAGAATACAACCATAAGATGTAAGTTATGCTTGGATTGTGCACTTTTCCCATCAGAAGCTCACTATGTCCTACGTTTCAGATGTGTTTGCAACATCAAGATATATCGATAAACACGGGGGCTGCGTCCGAATTCACATACTCTCTTGAGTAGGTACTGATTTTGAATAAGTAAGTACTTCACAAGCGCTAATAAAGTATGTATGGATGTAATCAGGACGTACTACGTTAACCATATTTTCATTATCATGTGACCTACCAGCGTCAGTTATGTCGCTTCACTGCTATTCACAAATCCTCTCCCGTGGCCTCATGGGATAGTAAAGTGTTCATCATATGCACATATATATATATATATATCGGACATACTTCTTTTGTCACATACTGTTTTTCACCTACTATATAGTAGGGAAGTGTGTGATTTCAGATGCTGTGGTTAAAATAACTCTGCATTCGTTTGCATGCTGAACCAAAAGACCTGTATTGAAACATTTTGGTACCGTTACACCCATAATGTTTAGTGTGTGATATAGAGCATTATTGTTTGTCACAGTACGCTGAATATTGTGTTGTGCGCTTGTTAAACTACTTGTATATCTCTTCTCATGAAAGAGCTTGAGGGTCGTTCACACTGACATCGATTTGCAGCGACAAAACCACTGGAAGTCATTCGTTTTCAAAGAGTTGGCGATTTGAGGTGACGTGAGCGACAGCAACTGTTAGCGCCGCAACAAAGATGAGCTAACTGTAGTTTAAGCAAATAAATGTTGATGAGATTTGGCAACTGCAAATGGGAGTTAACATGATCTGATGCAGAGACAGGAGTTGAGCGGGAACAGCTACTTAAAACCAGCAAATCCAAAACTTCCTATAATTTAATCGCTGCCCAATAGCTTTTATCTTGATTTGTCTTGACTTCTTTAGTGAGTCTGCTTGATTGTGATTGTTTTTTGTTGTGAAAAAGGCTTTAACTGCAACACAAATGCCAGTGTAAAATATACACCATCATTCAAAAGTCAGAGTCAGTAAGATTAAAAAAGAAAGAAAGAAAGAAAGAAAGAAAGAAAGAAAGAAGTACTTTTACTCAGCAAGGAAGCATTAAATTGATTTAAAAAAATCCACTTTTTAAATAAACACTGTTCTTTCGAACTTTCTATTCATCAAAGAATCCTGAAAAAAATGCATCACGGTTTCCACAAAAATTTGAATCAGCACAACTTTTTCAACATTGATAAAAATGTTTCTTGTGCAGCAAATCATCATATTAGAGTGATTTCTGAAGGATCATGTGACACTGATGATGCTGAATATTCAGCTTTGATCACAGGATGTGTTTTTGATCAAATAAATGAAGCCGTGTTGAGAATAAGAGACTTTTTTTTAAAATCTTACCAACCCCAAACTTTTGAAGTGTATATTTGTGGGTGAATCTTATAATGAAATGTCTGGGTCATAGTTCACCAGAAAGTCAATGAAAACAAAAAGAAGTTGCATTTTCCAGTTTATAGGACCATTAGCATTTTTTGCACTATGGTGCAATTCAGTTCTCATATATTATATGCAAAGCTCATTTTCATTTCTGTAATACAGTATGGACACAATTACATAAAAAATCTGCATAATTACAAGGTGTGATGAATATTTTCAATATTACTTATGCAACCACACCATGGCAAGTACATAGAAAAACAGTGCAAATGTTCTCATTGCATTAATGAGAATGAGATTTGTTTTCACATTAAATGAATGAAAATTGCCTTTTTTTTTTTTTTATTACACTAATGGTTGGTTTCTGATTTTGGTCTGAATCATGAGATTCATTTTTCATGTAATTCACCCTTTGGCCCAGTTGAGAATACTAGCATCATTTGAACTAGTTTTTTCTTTATGTGTTCTTTGGAAATATCACAGTTCAACTTGTTAATGTTGAGAATGCATCAAATATATATATATATATATATATACATAGACGTACATCAGATGACCTGTAAGAAATAACTGTTTAGATGTTGAATAAGCTAGTTCACGAAAACTATCAGAGTTCAACTACAAATTTAGTTGTTTTCTTTCTTGCTTTGAAACCAGTTTAAAGTGCTCTGAAACGCCTTCAGGCATGTGATATGAAGGTCAGGGAGGTGTAGAACTAAAAACTGCTAAAAAACTTAACAATAAACCAATGGCAGCTCTTTAGAAAATGTTATGAAGGGTCTTTGGTCTATTGCAGGTCATTATTAAACCGCTTCTAATTATCTGGCCTGTTTATGTCTCACACTGAATCGGAGAGTGACGTGTGAAGTTATGTGGTGGTGAGAATGAGATGATAGCGCCGCTGAGAGACTGCGGAGGGTGACGGCTTCACATTTAATGAAGTTGAACGGCTCTCGCCCCGGGTCATTTGACTGGGTCATTGTGCTCGTATGTTAATGTGGTTAATTAATGGGAGTGTGAGAGGAGCTGCTCTCCTGTGTGTGTATGTGTGTGGGATATATATCCTGGGGCAATGAGGTCGAGCTGTAGTTTTGGGAATGACTGGTGGTGAGTAGTTAAACTCAGGCAGAGTCTTGGCTTAAATTAATGCATTCTGTGTGTGCATGTGTGTGTCCTTTCCACTGGTAATGAGAGTTCCAGTTTTTCAACAGTGCATTATTAGAATTCAATCCTCAGTTCATTGGCCAGAAAAAGAAAACTTTTTTTAAGAACACTTTTTAAATGTATTTATTAGTTGATTTTTAATATTATATATTTTGAAATATCTATATTTTTGAAATATATTTAATGCTTTTCATTTTATTTTGATTTTATTGAATCCTTAGGTTATTGGCTAGACAAAATAATCTTTTTTAAAGAATACTTTTTCAAGTACAACACTTTTTAGTTAACTTTTTTTATATTTGTATTTTTTAAATATCTATATTTTAATGCTTTTAATTGTATTTTGATTTCATTAAATCCTTAGTTTATTGGCCATACAAAAAAGAATACTTTTTAAAGTAAAACACTTTTAAATGATTTTTAAATGTATGTGTTTAGTTTATTTGTATATATTTATATTTTTTAAATATTTATCTAGAAATATTTGAATATACATTTTATTGAATCCTTAGTTTATTTGCTATAAAAAAGAATATCTTTTTAAAAGAATACTTTGTATTAGTTTATTTTTTATATTTTTATGTATTCATATCCATCTATATTTTTATAATTATTTTAATGCTTATACTTCTATTTTCATTTTACTAAAACCTTAGTTTACTGGACATATAGAACATCTATTTTGAGAATATTTTTAATGTATTTTTCATATTACTGATTAAAAAAAAAAAAAATATATATATATATATCTAGGCCTATATTTTATTTTGTAAACATTTTTAATGCTTACTACTTAAGCACTGATAATGATTTGTTATTCACAGCAATGTTTAAACATGAGGAGATCATGTTTGACTACCCTAATCCTAAAGACCTTGGGTTTAATCAAATATATTGATCTTTATATAGAGAGAATTAATTTGTTGATTTTAGTTGGTCTCTATCACTTTAAGAATCAAATGCAAATGATTTAAATACAAAGAGTTTAATTTCACTTAGTAATTGCAAAACTAATGTTACTGTTTTCAATCAGGTTTGCGGGAATTTCCCTCTGCCATCCATAGGTCAGCAAAACGGATGGTCCGGCAATGGTTGAGCCAAGGTTGCTGTGTCAAGCTCGTTGGGACAGACTCTGCACATTAACCTGGGATAGAACAGTGTTAAACAGCAAACAATGACACATTTCAGCTTTAAAGGAAGCAGGTAAGTGAAGTACTCACACACATGTACATTAAGCATATACTGCTAATTCATCACAATTCGGATGCACCCCCCAAAAACACACACACACACACACACACACATACACATGACCTGTCTTGAGTCTGCTAATATTGCTAAGTGCTGTACAAAAATCCACTTTCCATGTGTCCACCCGGATGCTTCAGGCAGAATTCCTGTGCGTGCGTGTGTGTGTGGGAGACAGATGAAGAGTGACAGGTTGGGTAGATTGGCCCATGAGCAGTAGTCGCCTGTGGCACTGACATCACACACACATACAACACGCTCACCCTGACTGTGGGCGATTGTGTGTGTCGAGTGGGAGGATTCGCCACCACACCAAAAAACCACATAATGAAGCCTGACACTGCTGTCGGGGAGGAGTCTGAGTCATGTTTGGACACGCCCACTGGTGTACTGAGAGGGAGGGGCCTCACTCAGACCTGCCCACTGACACACTGTGTCTGATAACTATAGCAGTGGTGTTGTTCATAGGCCTAGTTTATGCGAACCTCATGAATTGTCATTTGGTACCCATTTTATGCCTGTATTCTGCTGGTTTTCTGAGTGAAATGGTAAAAGTCCTAATTGAAGCTGATTCAGAAGAATAGCAATTTATTTTGATTTAAGGTTACAAATACAAACAATTATTTTCTTTGAAATAAGGCGCACTGATGAATCGCTCCCAATAAAACCTGGAACATGTATGAGGTATGAATGGGGTGAATATTGATGATTCATTTCGACTTTAAAAGCTTTCCTTGTGCTACAAATATGAATGATGCCTCCAATTGTGCAGCTTGATGTGGATGTGAAATTATTTTTCTTAGCGACTCTAAAGTTGTTTTCAGCCGGTAGACGATAAAACAGGTGAAAATATAGCATATGTGCCATAGACTTACTTGGGAGGAACCAGCGCCACATCATAGAGACTTTAGATAACAACCCAGAAACCCATACATGTAGCTACTGCATAGCAACATTCTACAGCATAAAACATGCAAATACCTTAGCTACTGCATAGAAACACCCTGGAAACCATTCAAGACACCATGGCAAGCACATAGAAATACAATATAACCATCAGAACACCCTGGCAACCCATCAGAACACCTTTGCAACCATATAGCTACATAACACTGAAAACACATTAGCAACTGCATAGCAACACCCTGGCAACCACATAGTGACATGCAAAAACACTCAGAACACCTTAGCTATACTGCATAACAACACCATGGCAACTACTCAGAACACCTTTGCAACCAAATAGCACCATACTATATAACACTGAAAACACATTAGCAACTGCATAGCAACACCCTGGCAACCACATAGTGACATACAAAAACACTCAGAACACCTTAGCTACTGCATAACAACACCATGGCAACTACTCAGAACACCTTTGCTACCAAATAGCACCATACTATATAACACTGAAAACACATCAGCAACTGCATAGCAACACCCTGGCAACCACTCAGGACACCATGGCAAGCACATAGAAATACAATATAACCCTCAGAACACCTTAGCTACTGCATAGCAACACCCTGGCAACCCATCAGAACATTTTGCAACCATATAGCACCATACTGTATAACATTCAGAACACCCTAGCAACTGGATATTAACACCCTGGCATCATGGTGTCAAGTTCTGTTCAAGTAAAATAAAATGTAACCTAGTAGTTTGTTCGTTGCTTAAACCACCTGACCCAAAATGCAGTGTCTCCTTAGTTATATGATCTCCGTGGATACAGTGGCAAGTGTTCTCATGTTTATCGCTGAGGTCGTCATAAATAAGGAGAAAGAGAAAGCTGGAGGAAGGAGCGAATTAGGTAAAGAAGAAGAGAGTGAGGCAGAGGTTGCATGTAGTGCCTGAAACTCATCCCTGAGCCGGGTTCGAGGCGTCGTGTAAAACCCCTGTCACAGCATCACTGGGAAATACATGGCAAACACACGAACTCTCACAATCCGCTGATCAGAGCCCACAGACGTGGCCAATTTGCACTTCTAAGCATCTGCCTTAAACCACAGTGTGTGTGTGTGCATTTTAAAACTGTTTCATGAAGCAGAAAATGTACCTGTTAACCTGTTTGACACATCAAAGCGCTTCGCTAATAGCTAAACATTTAGCTTCTGAAATTAGAGTGAACAGCTATCGTAGGGTCTGGATTCAGATATCAGCTGCTGGCCGTTCAGACAAACACACGTATTACATGACCGCTTAAAGCATTCGTGCACCAGGCCCTTCACGGCAGTTTAATGCTAAATTAAAGCAATAGTTCACCCCAAAATGAACATTTAGTCATCATTTACTCGCTCTCATGCGCCGTTCTAAATTATTTGACTATCTTTCTTCTGCGAAACACCAAAGGGGAACATATGAAGGCTGTTTTACATGCTTGTTTCCATGTACTTATACAATGAATGGGAATTGGAGCTTTCAAACATCAAAAAAGATGCAAAAGAACCATAAAGGAATCTTTAAAGTGGTCTAAATGACTCATGCAATAGTTGCAATGTTTTTGCCACACAAAGCTGTTGTATAAGTCTTATAATATTTAAGTTTAATGGACTATTTTATGACACATGTATGGTGCTTTTGTGTTCTTTTTTTCCATTTTTTTTTTTTCTTCATTTTACTTGCATGTAAACTCATTAAGTTTTCTAATGTTGTGTTTAGACTGAGAAAGATTTGTGTTTGGATCAAAGGATGAATAATTGATGACAAATTTAATTTTGGGTGAATCATCTCTTTAAGAAGACACAAGACCTTATTTTCTATCTTTTAAAATACATTTTGTGTATAACTATCTTTCTTCTGTATCCTCTCCTGCATTCTTTTATCCCTATTTTATACAGGTGGTAATTTTTATTTATATGCATTTATGTATGTTGAATTATAATTTTGTAAGTTAAGTATCTTTCAAAAACTTGGGGTCAGTGAGATTTTTTTATTTTTTATTAATACTTTTATTTAGTAAGGATGCAGTAAATTGATTAAAAGTGACAGTAACGACATTTAAAATGTTACAAAAGATTTTCTTCCAACGTTGATCATAAGAAATGTTTCTTGAGCAGCAAATCAGCATATTAATATGATTTCTGAAGGATAATGTGACACTGATGACTGAAGTAATGATGCTGAAAATTCAGATTTGATCACAGGAATAAATTACGTTTTAAAAGAAGTATGATGGATATATTGGGATTATAGTGGGACAACTTCATAATCTTGTTGTATTGGTTAACTGAATCGTGAATCAAAGCCAAAAATGTTTCACAATATACTGATTCACGTCATAGAGAACTAGGGAACAGATCTCATCATACAGCGATCAGTCTAACCAAAACCTGACCGCATCCCGTCATCCAAACATCTATGACACTATGTGCATATTCCTTTTGTTCTCCCTGGTTTCCTCTCAAACCACCCAAAGCGAGCCGGACAGATTGAGTCCAAACGCTGCGCTGAGGCCTTTAAACGGTTACCTGTGCTCAACACAAAGGCACCAGACTAATTGACACAGACAGCAAGAAAATAGGATCTTAGAACATCTCTCTTCCACCGGCTCCCTCTCTTTCTCTCCCTCTTTTCTTCGGACGGATGAAAGGCCATCATTCCATCATGTGTGGTTAGCGTTTTCTTCGTAGCCTGAAGTGAAACAGGAAGTTCTTAACTGTTCAGTGGCTTTTGCTTGAGGCAAGGTTCTACCCAGTTCTCTCTTTCACTGTCTCTCGCTTTCTTCCCCCACCCTCTAAAACACACACACACACACACACACACACACACACACACACACACACACACAC